>NW_012026987.1:44130-100212 GCF_000956235.1 Wasmannia auropunctata
GGCGCGCGCGTGCATTGTATTATACAGGGTGTTCAAAAAAGATTGGGACGGCAAATTATCTCGGAAGATGTTTTTCAAAAAAAAAAGTTTCAAACAAAATAGTCTGTCCCAACCTTTTTTGAACACGTACCCTACAGATATAGCGGATGTACGGCCAAGTATCGACTAACAATGCAAGTATGCGCATGAATGTTGAATTGGAAATCTCGAATAACATATTGTTAAATAAGATAAATATTTGTTTAATCTTTTTGCTTTCAGTCTAAATACTTAACGAAATGCTTGGAGTAGGAAACAATGACAGTGGACCATTGCTTGACAAATGGGATATTGTATGTATAAAAAAAGGATTACACAAATCTCATTAATTTAAGCGCCGCGACTGTTGGATCCCTTCTGTCATGACAGACGGCCGGACGTTTCTGCAGAGGTACCGGGGTAACATAAACGACGCGTTGTCCTTCTTCTGCCCAATACGTCGCAGCCTACGCAGGAAAATGCGTTTTCCGCTTTGTATGAAAGTTCGTAGGAATGGTGAAATATCGAGAAATAAACGCGATTTCGGCGACACCGTGACACAGTTGGTCATGTTAGAATCCCTTGGATTGGACAAATAAATTGCGTACATACCTCAAACATAAAAGATTTGCTCAACTCTTTTGGGCCGCACAACAGCGTTGTCTTGACTGCATTTTTCGAAAACATAATTGCAGTTGGTATGTAGGGGTAACCTATATAACTAACCCTAACCTGTATTACCTACAACACATATAAACACCGGCCTCAGAATTACAAAGAAGCTAGAGATTGCTTCATTCGCCACAAGAGTGATAAGCGACATATTCACATATATAACATACATACATATTCGGTTATTCGGGACAGGATATCCTAACCTGTGTCTCTCGATCTCGGTGAATTCTACCGCGTGATCCTCCTTCTGCTTCTACCAACTTCTACTGTCCATTTGGTTCACGTGTCGCTTGTTCTCTTCTGGTTATTATAAATTATTACGCAATACTCTTGTAGTACATATCAACATATGTATGTCGATTTTCGAAAAAACGAAAGGTGAAAGTATATCAAGGGAGCAAGGGAGGGCCGCAAGACCAGAAAAACTAGCCGATAGTGATGCGAATAAATTACTGGCGTCAGCCGATTAGGTCTGCAAAGTGCAAATTCTAATGACGAATAACGATTCTTAATCATACAATTAATTGTAAGATATTACACGCACGTGCTTTTTGCTTTATTGAGGTTTTAGTGTGGAAAAATGATCGACTGCAGATTTTTAAATAAAATAACTTTAATAACTATATTAGAACTGTATCAAAATTTGGTAACATCGGGATGGAATTACATAGCACTGCACACGATAGCAGTTTATATAAAATTTGCGTTGCTATGTATGCACGTATGAAATATATTACATGTACATGCGTGTGAATTGAAATAAATAAATATGAAATTAAAAGACACGATCCTGGTAGCCGCTATCGGCCATACTAGAACTAGGCTTAGATGGTCCTCCAGGCACTTGATGATGCGGGTGCCGCATATGACCAGGTCGTCTCGGTGGTGCCAGGTATTCAAACATACTCTGTGTATGCTGCGCCAGCATCTTGCTGAGATCGCATGGCATTGGATCGGTCCAGAAAAAGTCATGATTTAACGCAGAATCAGAATCGCATCTTTTGCTAGGGTCAAGTATTAAAAGTTTGTCCAACAAGTCACAGGCGTAAGGATCCTTTAAATATGGCTTCAGTCTATCTTTGACCTGTACAAAATCATTAATTAATCAATCAATCAATATCGTGACCAATGACATTTGTTAACTCAAAATACAAAATTCAAAATGCAATATAAAAATTGATTAATCAAATTGATTTGATATTTATGTTTAATTTAACTTCAATATGTGTACAATTACATATGTAATTATAGCTTGTTCAAGATGCAATATTAAAACAGTGAGTTTCACACAAGCTCTACCTTTCTTTTCTGCCCTTTCGGAAGATCCATTTTGGTAAATAGATCCAAATTTTCAACACCAGGCCATACCTCAGTCGTTATCGAGCCGCACAATTGCGAAATCAATATAAGCTGTTGTTGCTCGGTGTTCCCCTGCATTATAGGAGACCTGTGTGTGGATTTAAAAGATTTGTATATACGTACGTGTGTGTAAAATGTGATTCATGATGCGCATGAAACAGAAAAATTGATTGCAAAATACAGCAAGTACAGACCTTGTCCACATTTCTGCCATTATACAACCAGCGCCCCACAAATCTACAGGTGGTCCATAATTTCTGTCACCAAGTAGGAGTTCTGGCGGTCGGTACCAAAGAGTGACAACTCTATTGGTGTAACGATTTGAATGGCCGTTTTTTGCACTGAATGCTCGTGCCAAACCAAAGTCAGCTAACTTTAATACGCCATTCTTTGTTATTAAAACATTAGCGGCTTTCATATCTCTATGTAAAATCTGTGAAAAATGAAATGTGTTACGTTTGAATAATTATAAATGTAACAATGTCAACAACACCGAGATGATAAATCAACACACATTATCATGATCATCAATCCTTATCCAACAAATATGATAAATAAAACTATTGTATTATGCACAATGAGGATATAAAATATATGTAATCTTAAAAGATCATTATTATTATGTTAGAAATTATTAACCTTTAATCTTTTTATATTACTTTCTGTTAACTTTCTGAGATTCTCTTTTCTAGAAATAGACATCTTTAAAGGGATGTAAAATGTTTAATAACTTCTTACCTTATTGCTGTGTATATAGTAAAGACCATTTAATAACTGTTGCATAACCTTTTTTATCTCGCCTAAACTAAATTTCACATTTACATTTGACAACAAACCAGCCAAGTCATGTTCGCAGAAATCAAACACCAAGTAAAAGGTAGACCGATATCGATTATACTGAGTTGCTGAAAAGGTGATGAAATTAATTACATTTTATATATATCAAAATATTATTGATCATTTCAATTACTATTTCATGCTAATTATTTAAAATTATTTTCTACACAACAGACACTCTCTCTCTCTCTCAAATAATTATTAAGTTATAATAGTATAGCTTCATGTATCCCTCAAAGTATTGTATTTCAAAAAAAAAAAAAAAAAAAAAGACAATCTCTACCTCTACGTGTTTATAATTTACTTATAATTGTACAATAAAAATTAGATCTTGGGTAAGATATAAGAGAGTAAAATATATATTTACCTTTTGTCCTGCAAATCTCTATGAGATTAACTACATTCTCATGTTTCAGCAATTGTAATATCTTTATTTCACGTAAAGCCGTAATAGGAAACTGTAATAACATTTTGAAAGTGAGCAAAGATTTAATAAAAAATTTATGACACAACGTGCTAAAGTAATCTTGCAAATCTTGGAATGACAATCTTAAATGATTATATAATAATATAAAGCAAACTCACTCCTTCTTTCTCATTGTCCATTAGTACCTTTTTCATTGCAACAAACTTTTTATTTGTTTTCTTGTCCTTGGCTTTAAATACTTCTCTGTAAGAAGGAAAAAAAACAGATACAAATTAGAAAATGAATCGAGTCAGAGAGAGTAGAAGAAACAAAGAGTACAACTGCTTGCTTATTAATCGTCAAATCGATTGCATTATTGAAAAAAAAATCGTAAATATGCAATGTAAACCTTTAACCTCAATCGTGACTCACAGGCATGGTAGTGCAGTATAGTGCAGTATAGTTGATATGTTAAAAATTGATTTTCAATAAAATGATAAATATATAAAGATGTAAAAGTAAAAATGTTATGTTTTAATTTTGTTTCTATACATTTATAAAATGTCCGTTTAACAAGAAAAACAACTTATAAAAATAAGACTTTAATTTGTTGTCAAGTTTGTTGGATTCGACAGCGTAAAGAAGGATCAACGATGACAGTTAAAAGTAAATATAACAGTAAACAAATTAAATTACTTTTCGGACAAACGTGTTCAAATGAAATATCAATAAACGCTAGAAAAGTCTCTTGATAATTTATAACCTCAAATATCGCATGATTTTAAACGTAAAATTTTTAATTACCCAAAGGTTCCTTGGCCAATTTTCGCTACTTTTTCATACTTGGAGGATTCGTCGCAATATGGAAAATCGAATTCCTCAATGTACTTTTCCTTTTCCTTCGGATTCATCATCATTTTGTACACGATATGTATGTACTACACGTAAGAAGAATCGGAAAGGAGAAATCCACAATATAGAATACGATAAAACACCATAAAGCACAGAAGGCAAAGAAAGCTGAAATCAGAGAGAGAGAAGCAGAGCGGCCACGCCGGCCTTTCGGGTAGGACCGGCGATCTTCGCATCTCCCCGTACACTAGCGCCCCACGTCCACGTTTTCAAAAAAGGAACTACGTACTACGCTATCTTATAACATTATCGATCAAATCATAGGCATCATCAGAGAACGTGAACGTGGTTCGTGTCCGTGCTAAGGGTGCGTTTTCACTGAGCAGCAAGCGCGTTTACGCGTTTCGCGCACGTCGCGAATTAATCAATCACAGGTCAGTATCCTTAAGCGTAAAAAAATTTTAGATTCAATGAGTTTTGGAACGCAGTTCGAAGCGTAATTTCAGATAACGCGCGAGAGTTTCTCCATCTCGCTAATCCACAAGTGCCGTGGTCAGCATCTGACAACTGTCAGATGGCAATTGCATTCATTTGACATTTATGCACTTGTGATTACGTTTGTGCGGTTGAGAAATGGCAGCAGAAATAAAGCCCGCGCCGGGAGTAAATCACGATAAATTCAGTAGCAGCCGCAAACCAGTCCTTCTGTCAAAATTGGAGGGCTGCAGCGATGACGTTAATGCGGCTATCATTATCCCACAGGAAGAGGGTGTAATCAGTGTTTGCGATGACAGGTGTGTAGTACCCATCACGTAGATATTTTCGACAATGTCGATATATTTTCTTTGAGGACTTACTTTCTCTTTCTTGTGACGAATCTCTATATATCGTCTCTTATCTCTACATTGTGTCTCTCTTTATCATTTTCGATCTTACGTGCCTCTATTGACGGAATTTCTTATTTTGGTTATAAAAATTGAGCGTAATTTTTTGATTACATGAAACCTTGAATCCTGTCCTATTATTATTTGACATTGTACCGTTTGCTATATATTGTTATGTATTCACATATATGTGCTTATATTGTTTGCATATCAAATGATATCGGATCTCTCTCTCTCTCTCCCTCCCCCCCCCCATCATACATGAATTGCACATGACTTTTTAAGTATGTACAATTCTTTTAAAACGCGACTTTTAGTACAACACTTCTCATCATTTGTTTGGACTTTTTCTTATAGGACAGTTAGAGTGTGGTTGAAACGGGATTCTGGTCAATATTGGCCGAGTATTTGTCAATACATGCCAGCGGGTGCTACCTCTATGCACTATTGCGTAGAAACGAGGCAACTGTTTGTAGGCCTAGATAATGGAAGCGTTAATGTATGTCACGAGTCACATTTTTCCTTCTTTACTGTTCGTCGTTAGAATTGTACATAACTTGGCTTGTTAAATTTACAGGAATTTGTCTTGGAGCAAGATTACAATCGAATGACAGCTATGCGCGATTATTTAGCGCACCAAGCGAGAGTCACAGGAATCATTTTTACGGCAGATTTCGAATGGGTCTTGAGCATAGGTCGCGATAAATTATTTCAATTGCACAGTTCCGAGACAGGACAGAAATTGGGATCGTACCAAACAGATGCCTGGTATACCGCTCTACAGTATCCTTTTGTCGAAAGTCTTTGCAGGTTTTTTTGCACAAATGAAAAAAGCTTTGGTAGGAGTTTTGTATTTGTGATACATGTGAAACGTAGCACTATGAGAAACTGACTTAACTCGCATACACGTGCGTGTACAGATTTGATGCCCAATCCAAACACGCTTTCGTAGGAGACTATTCCGGTCAGATAGCCATGCTGAAGCTGGACAATAATGGCGTTACTTTCATTACTACATTAAAGGCACACACGGGAAGTATCCATACGTTGGCATGGGACTCGGAAAAACAATTGCTGTTTTCCGGTAGTTTTGATCAAAGCATCATCGTTTGGGACATTGGAGGTCGCCAAGGCACTGCTTACGAGCTTCAGGGACACCAGTAAGCGCGCGCGCGAAATTCTTTAAATTTTCGTTGGTCGGAAATATTACTTACACTACTTTCGAATTTACTACATGCTCTGAAAAGGAAGAAAAAGAAGAAAAAAATGGAAAATTTCGCTCTTTCAGTAACAAGGTAACGGCGTTATGCTACGCAAGCGTCGAACGTTTACTCTTATCCGGAGGTGAGGACGGCGTGATCGTCTGCTGGAATATGACGGCAAATAGGAAAGAAACCGCGGCTTGGGTCGAGTCCGATATCTGTCAGGTACATTTTCAAGAGGCCTTTGAGAAAAAGAGACCTTTTTTAAAGTCTCATAGTCGCTTTGCAACATATAACATTTAATTGTAAGATGCAAACGAAATCCAGGCTTGCGGAAGACCCTTCTTCTGGAATATAAAAGCTATGATGGATCAACGACAGTTGGGATTGAGACAGCATCATTGTCGCTATTGCGGTCGCGCGTTGTGCGCTCGCTGCACATCGCAACGGATACCAATACCGGCGATGGGCTTCGAGTTTGAAGTAAGAGTCTGCGATCAGTGTCATATACAGCTCAAGTCGGAGAAGTAAGTTCAGTCAGAAGCATCGCCCCATGTTTTCCCTTAAGATAACAGCACGTAAAGATGCATCGCGAAACATAAATGTGACAACATACAATAGTTGTCTTTAATTTATTTACAGCCAATCGTCGCTGGCCTCTTTCCACGATGCCAAGCACAGTGTGGTTGGGATGGATTTGGACGCTCCTAGGCGAAGATTGTTGACCATCGGCCAAGATCGCGTTATTAAAATTTGGGATGTATCCGCGCTCTTTCAGTGAATTTTCACGTGTATGTATGTATGTTGTTATAATCTAAATTGATACGAATCAAATCACACAGAGGGGTATCGTCATACTCGAAAGAAAATACTCTGGAACCTATTTTTGTGATTATGTAATTATAATTATGCCTGTTTGTGTGAGTCGGTGATCGGTGATCGATCGTAATTGCGTAACTCAAGTTGAACTGACGAGCTGATAGAAAATACAGAGAGCGATCGATCGCGAGTAATCGTTTGTCAGTTTGTTGATAATGTTGATAACGCCGGTGATAGCCTGCTTAATCCATGTCCGGATTTTCTGCATAAGATATCAGGAAATAGTTGAAAAGAAGACCAGTATGGCGCAAGCACGTTAATTCAGTGGCATTATCTTTAAACATGTTGTATATTGATAGAAGAGCGTTTACTTCCAGAAAAATGTTTGTGCGACTTTGCAACGTGCGATTACACAAACGTAAACAGTAGTCTGTGGATATATGTATATGTATGCAAGGTGAATGGGGGGGGGGGAGGGGGGCTGCCTTCGATCAGGATGACGGACGACACTGATAGTCACAACACAACGCAGGTGCAATTAACAGTATTCAAATATCTTTCGAAGAGTGTATGAATTTGATACTTTTTTTTTTATTTTTTTCAATAACACATTTATACATGTAAATCAAACATGATTTCGAGACGGATTTCTTTTTATTAAATTCCCGAATAAATTTCTTGATGTATCCCCCGATTTTTTCGAAAGCAAGATTTTTTGCAAGATTATGCACATATGTTGTTACACACACACACACACACAGCGCGAATCAAGGGGTCCATATCTGAATTGCTATTTTGCAACTTTATACATCGCAATCATTCATATTCTACATTTTGTTACTATCAAAGTCTTAAAGATATCTTTACGTTGTTTAAATACATTTTTGATTAAGAAATAAGAAGAAAAAAACACAACCAAGAGAGTACTGGTTGGCAAATACTGATCAGTGGTGTAAACATCGACTATTTTAACATGTTTTATCTAATATAGGAATAGAGAGATGAGGGAAAATATTTTAAGAATTTCCAATACGTTTTCTACATTACATCCTACATTATTAAACTATTAGCCATTTGAACATATAAATCTTTAGCTATATTACCTTTGAATCGACTCAGATAAATAGTGATATGTGTCTTGTACCAAGTCCTAGTCCTATTTGTTATATAACTCATACAGGATTGTTTAATATTATCGCATCGAGAGAATGCGAACCAGGCAAGAGAGTAATCACCGGTGCAGTTGAATGTTAATATTGGTTACTTTCTTGACTATATAAATCTTCACAAGTACAATAAATAGGTACAAGCTATGCAAAATTAATTCGTCCCAATTTAACAATTTTTCACAAATATTTTCTGTTGTGATGAAATCAATATATTGTATATAATTTATTTTCTCCAACGCAAAAAAAAAAAGAAAGAGAAAAAAGAAAAAGAAAAAGAAGAGAAAGAGAGACAATGTTATTTTTACTACACATATTTTTGTTGCGTATCTTGTTAGCGGATAAAAATGTGCAACAATTGTGAAATGGTCAAGATGTTAATGACGTAGTGACGATGAGCTTCCATCGAATTTTATGTGCTGAAATATTCGTATAGATACTATATAGGCAAAGTATTGTAGCAACGGAAAGCTTCGTTTCATCGTTATACCGCCAAGGGAATGCAGTTGTGTTAATCGGGTTTTATCACCTCGCGCGATAAATAAATAAATATATATATATATATATATATATATATATATATATACATACATAAAATGCATATCTTGTACCTAACATATACGTACGTATGTATAATTATTTTGTGACGATCACCATCACCGTGTTTTCTCTACTGCGATTTTGCTAGAGAGACGATCGCTGTGGAAGAAATCATCCTTGTTATCAAAATGTATCTAGATTTATTCGCAAGATAAATCTTGCATTTTGAATAGCCAGACGTGCGAATACAATTCGCACGGTCCAAATACACTATCTACATTGAATACAAATGTACCGTACGTTTGTAAGCTCGATTAGAGAACATTATAGCAAGTATTATCGCATTTTTGTATGTTTTGCTAAAAAGTATGTATATGTATATTACTTAAACATAATACATGGACGTGCTTCTTATTATAAACATTACGACCAAGCAACTATATCATTTATGTCGGATGACTACTTGAAATTCTTGGAAATTCGTAGTTGTATGCGTAAAGAAACTGACGGATAGATGTTAAACCATACGCTACGACAGTTGCTGTCCGCTACCGAGACACAGTACACATATTAAATAAATTGCGAAAAATGTAAAAAGAAGCGATTAAGCCGCGCGTGTATTCTATACGTATTCTACCCACACACGTCGAATTGATACAAAATGGAAATATATTTTCAATGTAAAACAGCTGCGCAATCTTGTCGTGATTTTTCTTCAACAAAAATGAAGAGTAATCGAGTTTTTTTTTATTTTTTATTTTTTTACATATAAATTGCTCTTCCTACTGTGATAGACGAAAGAAAGACGTGGGGCTCTAGAATATATTCAAATAAAATATTGTTAATTTTTTTCGTTCACGTGGTTCGCGTGTAAGCCGTCGACAAGACAGGTCGCGGCCGATAGAGATGCCGAGAGGTGATCGCAACAAGCCGCACGCACGAGCAGACAGCTAATCTGTTACTGTCTATTATACCTGACTGCAGGAAGCGATTCGACTTGGCGAACGCCACGAACGCTTAGCCACCAGTCGGTCCGTCACAGTTGGTTGTGTACGTGGTACCGACGTATATCCCCTTGCTGTAGCGAGCGTGCGAGCGCAGTGGGGAAGCCCGAAGCGGTCCGAAGCGCGCGCGAGACCTTACCACCACCTCTGCGCTTAGCCAGCTTCCACCTGGCACTCCTGGCAGGTTGGCACACCCGATTCGAGCCGAACCGAAGCCGAGCGGACGTGTTAATGTGCCGGTTCACCGTGGTTCCATCCTCCGGAATAACGACGACGACGACGACGACGATCGCTTTCTTCGTGACTACTGCGCGACTCTGTAGATCGCAATCGGTTGTTTGCTGTACCTCCGTGCAATCCCACCTCGGTTACACTCGTTTACGTTTAGACGCTCGTGAACGCATCTCAATCTCATCCGTTCATTCGTTCATCCGTCTGTCCGTTCGTTCGTTCGTTCGTTCATTTATTCGTTCATTCGCTCATCGTGCTCATCTCCGAAGAGACCGGACATGAAAATCGAGTGCTCGTCGAAAGTCTAGTGCCAGTGTAGTGTCTCTTAATGGAGCGTATTGCCGACGTATAGCCGCTCTCGTCGTGTTTCTCGTTACTCGCAACAGGTACGTGGTTGTGCAAGTCGGCGATTCACGTGAGACAAATTGTTCCTTCATGCCCTCCATCGTCACTCCGATTGCAGCCTCGAGAATCGGACAAGCTTATTATTTCTACAGGACGAAACGGGATACGCACATTCCAGATGAACAAAGCGGAAGTGGGCGTGATGGCATGGAGGAGCATTCGGTACCTCGTTTTGGCAATGAGTGCGCGTAATCAGTTTAACGTTGAAAAGGATGACGAGGTTTATCATCGAAAAAATCTGAAAATTTATAGTTACATATTAGAAAAAACTGAAAATTTATAGTTACATATTAGAAAAAATAACGAATTTCGGACTGATAGTCTGTTCGTGATAGTTTGTTTCTTAAGAAATGTAATTATGACTTTTCGAAAAACTCGCATTGAATCAAGTTCAATTATTTCTCGAATGAAAGTCGTTCTTAGAGATGACAAGAGAATAACGAAAGCTTTTCTCTAAAATGAGTTTGAAGTTGCGCTCAAAGTACCGATTAGCCTGACTTTAACCGCTACTGTCGTAACAATGATTAGCAAAATGTTAAACCGTTCTGCTAGGTTGACTCTACATAAATCTTCTCACGTAAATGTGCGAAAACAAACTGTATTTAGTGCCGGACTGATCGGCATTTAAAATTTAAATCAAGTATACAAGTCTCAAGTTTTGCCCTTTCTCTGGTTTTAAAGCTAATTTTACCGCATGTGGTTGTGATTGTGAATCGAATGCATCTTATCCATGGAGACAGTCGCTTTAATAGAAAAAATTCAAGTATGACGAATCCCCCCGATTGGTACACGTATGTACATACGTGTGAATATCGCGGGCGATAGGTGCTACGATAGTACATATAGTAAGAGATAAGTAAGTATGACGCGATGAGATAAAAGTAATGACAGGTTGACTTGAGACTCCTCGTTTGTATACATATATAAGGTGTCTCATTTCTCACGGATTATTTTATCACGGTAGACTCTCTCTCTCTCTCTCTCTCTCTCTCTCTTCCATTGTAATGATATATGACCATGAAGACTGCAAACAAGTCGGTCTCTCTCAATATTCTTGCAAAGATAAAATCTATTTCAAATTGATGAAAAAATCCATAAAAAGTGGGACACTTTATATATACTATGCTGATAACAATATTCACATTCCTTGGAACAAACTTCGTCTTTATCTCTTTCTAATAATTTTCTATTGGATCTATACGTATCGATATCTATAACGCATTAACGGTAACCACACGAGTACACTGCGATATCGATATTAATTCACATTATAATTACTATTATACTAATTAATACAAACAACAGTTAAAATACGGCTTCCAGAACACATTCCCTCGGGGCTTTACGTCTTCTCGGGAGGGCGATAAAAAACGCGCAAGCATTGTATGGGCTCTTCCGGCGCGGCGATGTTGCATTCAGTCGATCTTCCGCGCCTCGTTTGATCACCCGTTAAAGTCTCCCGCGTGGCGCCTACGCCACTGACCGTTCTCCACAGATATTTTCAAAGTCAATGACTGCGACTGTGACTGCTCTGTGCTCACGCCCGTGCTTCAAGTTCATGGCGAGACAAGGGTGTCCGTCTATAAAATTAAAACAATGATTTTATAACTCGAACGTTCTCGAGACAAAACGACATGATAATTCATTCATTCCGCGATCACATTAATAATTTCATTCGACTCAATCGTCTATTGCGAATCTCATTTTTTTTCTATAATCTATATAATTAACAATGCTACAAGGTCGTTTAAAAATGTTAAAGATCTCGTGAGATACATATATATATATATATATATATACAATTAATCGATTATTAACAGATAACAGGAAGAATGAAATTAAAATGCGACTTTGGATCGAATGATAAGATGCTCAATCGAGTAAATGGCACGTGTCTATTTGAATCGCTAAAAGACTTAAGAGTTCGTGCACACGAAACGTAACGCATTCGTAATTAGTGTCAGAAAGATGATTTCTTAGAATCTTAAATCAAACAAAAGTGCCAAATAATTTTCATCAATTTTTTCCTTAATTAAATTTTTCTTTAGGTTATATTTAATCATTTTAGTAGTATGTTGACAACACAGATGTTGACAACTGATTAGTCGAAGGAGAAAGATAATATTGATTTAAAACTATTAATATATTCTCATATTATTTGAATCTAAAAGATTCAATTCTCTCTCTCTCTCTCTCTCTCTCTCTCTCTCTCTCACACACACACACACACACACACACACACACATCTCTACTAAAAACAAATTGTTCATATTACCTCGACAACACAAACATATGTATGTATCTATTCGCTTAGATTCAACCCACGAGCAATATCTTCTGTCTTTTACTCTTTGTTCTTCTAAAATCGCATGGCTCAGCCAGTTGACACATTCCATCCGCGCGACGAATTAAATTTAAATTGCTTCAATTCAGACGTCGGAAAACTGACCTTTTTGGATTCTAATAGATGTAGATTATATCAGTGCGGAAACCGCCTGTATAATGCATTATCGTAGAAAAGAAGTCTAGAGAGAGATTTCGTTATTATATACATATTATAGTTTTGAATAAAATATCAAAAAATTGCAAATTTTATTTACTTTAAACTGCAAAATCTCATGAATCTCTTCCTCACACAATTGATAAACATGTGAATTTATAAGAAATATAAATTAATCCGCAGATATCCTTAAAATTTACAATTCACTTATTACGTAAATGTTATACATTACTTTTCGAATTGTATAGAAATTTTGACTCATGTGGAACATGAACCAAAAATAATATACCACCTACGCATCGTGCTGAAAAGAATGCTTTTTCTGCTTGATTTTTGTTTAAATATTAAATCGATGGCTCAACGGGATTAACATGGCATTCAGTGATGCTGGAACTGATGGCTATGCCAGGAGGAGAAGGGAGGGGGGGAGAAAAAGCGAGAGAGAGAGAGAGAGAGATCTCAAGAAGATTCTCGGTGAATCTCGACGGAGCCGTATGGCACGGTAATGCAAACTACCTAACCCACTTTTGCGAACAGGTTTGCAATGCTTCCACGGTAACGGTGATCGACCAGACATCACGGACATGCGTGCCGGGATGCTTCTCTTCCAAATAGATGCAGCGACACGCGTCTATAACGCGTGTACCGTCAGATTCTTGGGACTGATGAGCTCGAGTACTCTTGGTACTCGTATAGTCTCGTAGCTACGATGTATTCTCACGGAAACTCGCGAGTACTCTTTCTCATATCTCTCAAGACTTTATACGTAATAGGCCATTCCTAAAATCACTGCAGGCCAAGTCTGTATCATCTATCGTTAGATAAAATTATTGTATAAAGAAGTGTACACATGTGTGAAGAATGCGCACCTCACTCAATTCGTTATATTTATTTATTTATTTTTTTGTTTTTAGGCGGAGTGCCGACAACCACGACTAAGAGATGGTCATCGTCACACGGGTAGGTTCTTATTCGCGATCTTGTAAAGTAAAAATAAAGTTCACTTTAATTAATCCGTTATTGCGTATTATTTTGGTACTGCTGCGAGGTAAGTGATAGATGGCATGTACGTGCGACGGCATAAGAGAGAACACGATAAATTTCTATTCGATAAATTTCGTACAGATTAAACGATAACGCGTAAACGCGTTATTTTAAACGCAAGAGTTTTTCCAAGTCCTCTCTGAAGAACGCGCTTTAAAACATTAACAATTTATAGATAATTTATCGATCATAAGATGAACAATTTTCCGCGGAGGGAAAGCAATAGAAATTTGCGTCAGTAAGCGCGTTGACCAATCGAAAATCGGACGGCAAAACTAACAATAAATAAATTCGATGAAGCTGCGCACGGCAGAAGCAGCAATCTCTCGCGCGGCTCAATCCATTACATTTACCGCTTTCCTCGTCGTTCTCCTCGAACACGGTCAGTAGGAATCTGTGACGAGTGAAAATAACCGAACAGGAGTCATCGTGTTCTCTCGTTGTAAACAATGATGTACCGCTAAGTAACTCTAGTCTTGGTCGTCCATCGTTGGATGGTGCGACCAAGCGCTCCGCTCTTTATTTGTGCAACTTGTTTTCTGATTATTTTTTTCACATCGAAACGGTCGATCTCTCGGATCGAACGTTTCAGCTATCTGAAACTCCAGATCTAACAATAAAATATAGGGAACACAATTGGGATTTAAAAGGAAAAGTACATCTCCCTCGCGATGCAATCGGTCATTTCGAATTTATATTTATATAAAAGACCTCGCATTATTACTTCATCGTTCCGACTTTGTGAATAAAGCCGCCGCCGACTCGAAATAATTGGGAATATTTAGATGTCGATTGGAAATAAAACAGCGTAACAAAGCATAGTCTAGTAATATCGTAAAGCCGAAAAAAATTTTTTTAACCGTACTCGGCTCTTCTGATCGTCGTCATAACATAATCATGACGACGGCCAAGAGAGGCATCACTATCAGAATTATTAAAAGAGCCGAGTACAGTTAAAAAATTTTTGTCGGCTTTTCTGACAAAAATCTAACCGACTTTTGTGCCCACACTTGAATTTTCTAATCATAATGTACACGATTTCGTATTTACTAAATTCAATTGCTAGTTACTACTGGCTGTATCGAACATGCCATTAATAGAGAAAAAGAAGAAAAAAAGAAGACGATGAGACAACGCACGCTGATCGTAAAGTAAAAAAAAAAAAAAAATGTCAAGATTTGTGAAGAAAAGGAAAACGGGATAGAGATGGGATCACGAGAAATAGAAATCAAGAGGACTCGATCCATTGGCTTCGACGTCTTTCCTGGCGCCGCGCCACCGCGCCGCCGCCGCACCGGTAGACGTTGATAAGTCTACGTATAAACGATGTAAGCGGGAGATGAGCGGGAGGTGAGCGTTGCGAAGGTGAGTGAAAGGCGACGATTACCAGCAGCAACGTCACGTTTACGCTCGACGATTCACGTTGGACGTCTACGTCGAACGACCGGCATCCAACCAACGTCCGACCGGCATCGCTCACGATGAAACGTACACCCGTACATAAGTATGTCGGGTGACTGTCTAGGTGACAGACCTGGATATCCTAGTTTGGAAATCTCGCACCAAACGCTTTATCGATGATGCGTTCCAAAGCGGAACGGTCTGACAATCTAACAATCTAATGGTCAAATGGCGTTTGAAAAATGACAAAGTTAAATTTTGCCGATTTGTCTCCAATGATGAAACGGAAGTCGACCTCTTCATCTCGTTTCACTTCATCTCAATCACGAAAGGACAAGCGACCCGTTCATGATCGAGTTAAGCAAGACGGTATATAAGCAGGGTAAAAGCTCCGACTTCGTGAAGACTCCCACGAGATACTCCACGCAGTTCCGCGTGCTGCAACCGTTTGCATCGCGTGCGCGCGCGTACAATGTGCCGCACACACCAACACGGGGGATCGCACCTGATACACGTTTACGTCCCGATTGTTCACTTCACCGGAACATCGGAAGAGCTCCATCCGTTTCTCGCTTCGCCTCGCCTCGTCTCGTCTCGCCTCGCCTCACCTCACCTCGCCTCACCTCACCTCACCTCACCTCACCTCACCTCACCTCAAAATGAGGGCCGCTTCGATCCATTCTTTTGCTTCGACCAGCAATTTTACTTTCGCATCGTTCGTTTGTCGAGTCTTTGATTGCATCTGATTGATGCATGTGAATCTTTAATTTTTTTCAATACAACTTTTAAGATTTCGAAACATTTCATTTCTAGAGAGAACAAATCTCTATAGTAGGTAAACGTTATACGAAATTGAAATATGAATCCTGTAAACGAGAAAGAGTCATGTGCTTCCCTTAATTTAATTAGAAATAGCGTAGAAAGAGAGAAAGAAAGAGAGAGAGAGGGGGGGGGGGGGAGAAGAGTAATCGATTTAACAATAATAAAGAAAAAAATGACCGAGGAAATGAGGAAACACGTGTCGCGTGAAAGAATGTACATCTGTACATAAGTCTGTCGGGCAACAATTGGGAAATAGTTACGATGAGGTGGAGGCACCTCCTCGCATCGAGCCGCGTGCTGCGCGCCACGCCGAATGGCAAAGCGTACAGTTATTATACAACGGTACACCATATAACTCAATTTAGATCTGATGCTTGCGTTAACATCAATTCCACATCCAACTCGTGTCACATTGATTCTCGCGCTTCTTGTTTTTACATACGTTTTCGTCGACGCGTGAAATTCACCGATAAAATCTATTCTGGCGGAAATAAACAGATCTCAAGATATCGTTACTCAATATGAATTACTGATATTTATATTCATTAATGTCGTTGAATACTCGAGTATAACGATACATTCGCTTCTACCTTCGACAATTATTTAGGTCGTCCTCGTGTGCTGCAGTTGTGTATGTAACAGGCTATTGTATACGCCGGTAGAAAGAAACTAAAAAAACTAGTCTTGCTTTTCTACTCGCGCGTATTAAGGAAAATAATAAAAACATGCCTCTTTGTCTTGCGCAGGGAGATTACATATGGATCGAACCAATCTCAGGAAGGGAATTTGACGTCGCGATCGGAGCAAGAGTCATCTCGGCGGAAGGCAGACGTATTCAAGTAAAGGACGACGACAACAAGGTAATTACAATTACCGAATACATGTTACAAAACTAAGTCCAAGATTATGAACAATTGACACGGTTTCGGGAGGAATGTTACATCTTACTACCACTCTACTACTTGCATTTTACTTGCATTTTACCGAAAGAGGCAGTCGCGTTTATTTTAATTAACTATTTAACACTCCCATTATTAATTCCATTATTAATCCACGAGCGAATATAATAATTTCGCAGGAACAATGGCTAACGCCGGAGAGACGAATAAAGGCCATGCATGCCACTTCGGTGCAAGGTGTAGAAGATATGATCAGTTTAGGAGACCTCCATGAAGCGGGCATTCTGCGAAATTTATTGATACGCTACAATGAGAATCTCATTTACGTAAGTCCCTCGGCACGACTGCCGATGATGAAATGCGATTGGTTAAAAGTAAAATATAAGTGCATGAAATCGGCGATCCAGCAACGATTCACACGATTCACGATCATAACGATATAATTTTACAGACGTATACGGGCTCCATCCTGGTCGCCGTCAATCCATACCAGATATTGCCCATTTATACCGCGGAGCAAATCAAACTTTACAAGGATCGTAAAATCGGGGAGCTGCCGCCGCACATATTCGCCATCGGCGATAACAGCTACGCGCATATGAACCGATACGGCCAGGATCAGTGCATAGTAATTAGGTACCGGGAGACGTCCACCCGTTATAACATTAAACACACGCTAGAGACGCTTCTAATGAAACTTGACCGAATCATCGACTTTTATCATTCAATTAGTCTTCTTTTACTTGCCCTTTATAAATGAAATCGGTCAAGAGAAAATGACTTTTTTCTCCTACCTGTGCAACATCTTTGCGAATCATGTTTATTAATGAGGAGACAATTATTATTATTATTATTAAAAAGCTACAAGTATATAAAATATTAAGTATAGAGTATATACTGTATATGCTATATACATATAAAGTGTAAAAAAAAAAAACTATAACGCAAACTATATATTTTCTATTCTCGTCCAAATCTCTTCCTTTATAATCATTAGAATCGTTAATAGAAATTCACCTTCATTTTAGCGGCGAGAGTGGAGCGGGAAAGACAGAAAGCACGAAATTAATTCTACAATATCTAGCAGCAATCAGTGGGAAACATTCATGGATCGAACAACAGATCTTAGAAGCGAATCCGATACTCGAAGGTGAATCTCATGATAAGACAAACTTACAAACTACCTAAATTGCCGAAAGCCGAAAGAGTCTCAAATTGATTAAGAGTTGATTGATCGAATGACATCTCTAACGTTCTAGCTTTTGGCAATGCAAAAACCGTGAGAAATGACAATTCGTCCCGTTTCGGCAAGTACATCGATATTCACTTCAATGAACAAGGTGTGATAGAAGGAGCCAAGATAGAGCAATATCTTCTGGAAAAGTCACGGATCGTATCTCAAAGCTTGGACGAAAGGAATTATCATATTTTTTACTGCATGCTAGCTGGCCTTTCCAAGGACGAGAAACAAAAGCTCGAGTTGGAAGATGCATCTACATACAAATATCTCATAGGGGTAAGTGCGTCAAGTGCGTTAGTAATTTGTTTTATCTTGTTTTGGAAATACGCACATGCACGCTCATGCACATGCACGCTCGCACAAACCTCAAAGAGAACAAAGAATATACAGTACAAAAGAAAAAACACAGCAAAAAAATATTATTTATATGTATAATGCGTACGAGCTCTCAATTTACGTACATATATATATATATATATATGTATACACACAATTATCTTTGCCTTCAGGGTGGCGGCATTACTTGCGAAGGGCGCGATGATGCGGCCGAATTCGCCGATATAAGATCAGCTATGAAGGTTTTGCTATTCTCCGACGTGGAAATTTGGGAGGTGCTTAAATTGCTCGCGGCTTTATTACACATGGGCAATATCAAGTATAGAGCCACCGTTGTAGGTACGAAATGCAATAAGAATCCAACACACAAATTTACCGTGTTACTCTCATGGAATTGGAATTGAATGCTTTCAATCTATTTATACGTGACTTCCAGATAATTTAGATGCTACAGAAATTCCAGAGCAAACAAATGTACAAAGAGTGGCGTATTTACTTGGAGTACCGGTACAGTCATTGATAGATGCGCTCACTCGCAGAACTATATTCGCACACGGTGAAACAGTAGTAAGTATTTTTCCATATACAAAGGCCATAGAAAGACTTTTAAAAAATACTATCGTATTGAAAAATGATAATCTTGTATGTTTCGATAGGTTTCCACGTTGTCGAGAGATCAATCAGTCGACATTAGAGACGCGTTTGTAAAGGGTATATACGGTCGATTATTCGTACACATTGTAAAGAAAATTAACGAGGCCATATACCGGCCGAAAAATAATTCCCGTAGTGCTATAGGCGTATTGGATATATTCGGCTTTGAGAACTTCAACCACAACAGCTTCGAGCAGTTTTGCATCAATTATGCCAACGAGAACCTCCAGCAATTTTTCGTTCAGCATATATTCAAGTTAGAGCAAGAGGAATACAATCACGAGGGCATCAATTGGCAGCATATAGAGTTTGTCGATAATCAAGACGCTTTAGATCTGATAGCTATCAAGCAGCTCAACATTATGGCGCTTATTGATGAAGAATCGAAATTTCCAAAAGTAAGAGTGTTTTTAAATTTAGCAGGGATGTCCAAGCGACTTTGACAATAATCTATTTTGAAAATAATTAAAAGCGCGCGCGCGCACATACACCTTACAGGAACACTGAGATTTCTTAATTATTAGAAAAGTAATCACTCTTGACTAATTGGCTCTTTGCTGTACTTTTAATGCGATTTGTCAATTTTCAGGGCACGGATCAAACCATGTTGGCAAAAATCCACAAAACTCATGGCAGTCATAGGAATTATTTGAAACCTAAATCAGATATTAACACGTCCTTTGGCTTGAATCACTTTGCTGGCGTCGTCTTTTACGACACAAGGAGTTTTTTAGAGAAAAACAGAGATACATTCAGCGCGGACTTGCTGCAACTTATTCATATATCATCAAATAAATTTCTCCAAGCTTGCTTTGTCGAAGACATTGGCATGGGATCAGAAACCAGAAAGAGAGCACCCACATTATCGACACAATTCAAGAAATCGTTAGATTCGCTCATGAAAACTCTATGTAGTTGTCAACCCTTCTTCATAAGATGCATTAAACCGAATGAATATAAAAAACCGATGGTAAGCATACGTGGTGCTGTCTCGACGTTTCAACTTGGGACAACATTCTGCCTTAGTATTAGAAGAATCTTGCAAACGCAATATTTGATTTCAGATGTTTGATCGTGGTCTCTGTTGTCGACAATTGAGATATTCCGGTATGATGGAGACTATCAGGATTCGTCGAGCTGGTTATCCTATTCGCCATTCCTTCCACGAATTCGTGGAAAGATATCGATTTCTCATCTCGGGCATTCCACCCGCACACAAGGTGGATAATTCATAATAAATAATTTGAATAAATCAATTTTTATTAATCTGGATGACTGATGGTTACTTCACGGTCACCCAAGGAGGTTTTCCTTGGGTAAAATTCGTATTCGATGAAATATCTGTATGATTAACTTCAGGTGGACTGCCGCGCGGCGACTTCGAAAATCTGCCACGCGGTGTTAGGTCGATCGGATTATCAGCTCGGGCATACCAAGGTCTTTCTCAAGGACGCTCACGACTTGTTCCTCGAGCAAGAACGCGACCGCGTGTTGACGCGCAAGATTCTAATATTGCAGCGGAACATCCGCGGCTGGGTTTACAGAAGAAGATTCCTCAGGATGAGAGCGGCAGCGATGATCGTGCAAAAATATTGGCGGGGCTATGCGCAACGTCAACGATACAAACGCATGCGAATCGGTTACATGCGATTACAGGCACTCATCCGATCGCGCGTGTTGTCGCACAGATTTAGGCACCTGCGTGGCCATATCGTTGCGCTTCAAGCGCGTGCCCGAGGCCACTTGGTGCGTAAAATGTACCGGAAAAAGCTGTGGGCCATAGTGAAGATACAGGCGCACGTGAGAAGGCTGATCGCGCAAAGACGATATAAGAAGATCAAATACGAGTATCGTTTGCATGTAGAGGCGCTACGATTGCGGAAGAAGGAAGAGCGCGAACTAAAGGACCAAGGTAACAAGCGAGCCAAGGAGATCGCGGAACAAAATTACAGGGTAAATATCAATAAATATCAATACCTGCAATGAATTCTACTTTAATTCGTTACTTTAAAAAGAAACGAAAGTGATTCGCGATTAGTCTGCAGTGCAGCAGATGTAAAGATAAAGCTCTCTGATATCTGAAGTTCACAACTAGAGGAGAAGAGTCAGTCTTCTTGGTGATGGACTGTACGACCATCACCAAATTGACTGCTCGCTATATGCAATACAAAAAATAACACACAACAAGTATGTATTAGCGAAATCGTATATTTATGCGAAAAAACGCTGATTGTCCGAATAGAGAGAACTATCGAATTACGATCGTTCCTTTTAGTAAGTCACGATCGCAATTCCTGATCCTAATAAATTTTAAATTCTACGATATGTAACATCGCAAATAAAATTTCAGGAGCGCATGCAAGAGTTGGAAAGGAAAGAAATCGAGATGGAGCTGGAAGACAGGCGACGAATGGAAATCAAGAAAAATTTGATTAATGACGCGGCCAAGAAACAAGACGAGCCAGTCGACGATAGCAAGCTGGTCGAAGCAATGTTCGATTTCTTGCCAGACTCTAGCAGCGAAGCACCGACACCGGCGAGAGAAACGTCTGTGTTTAACGTAAGTTGTAATAACTCTCGAAACTCTTCGTTGAATTAAGCTTTGTTGTGATTACGGGCAAAGAAAAAAAAAACGCTCGTGAAGAGGAAGGAGCAGACTATAGAACTAGAATTTAAAACAATGTTATTAATTAAATAAAAAAATTTAATATCTAATAAATTGTAAAAATCTATCAGAATTTGTGAAAGTCTTGCTCTTTTCTTTTTTGTCGCATAAAGAAAAGAAATATTTTAATCTTTCTTTCTTCGATGCAGGATCTTCCCGCACCGAAAGCCGATCAACATCAAGAGATAATTAGCCCGATTCAGATGACCTCGGAGGACGAGGAGGATCTGTCTGAATTTAAATTTCAGAAATTCGCGGCCACGTATTTTCAGGGCAACATCACGCACCAATACTCTAGAAAGCCGCTCAAACATCCACTATTGCCGTTGCACACGCAAGGCGATCAATTGGCCGCACAGGCTCTGTGGATAACTATACTTCGATTTACGGGCGATTTACCCGAGCCGCGATTCCATACGATGGACAGGGACACAACTTCGGTAATGTCAAAAGTGACGGCGACACTCGGACGGAATTTCATAAGGAGCAAAGAATTTCAGGAGGCTCAGATGATGGGCATGGATCCTGTACGTTCTAGAAATCATCACTTCTCGTAATTAATGTTAAATATTGTTCACAAATATTAAATTTTAACTGTATTGGTGCACGCGAGAAGACGACGATCGCGCGCGCGCGCTTTATTTATAGCAAGATTTATATTATATCCTTCCAGGAAACGTTTCTCAAGCAGAAGCCACGCTCAATCAGGCACAAGTTGGTATCGCTAACCTTGAAGCGAAAGAACAAGTTAGGCGAGGACGTACGCAGGAGGCTGCAAGAGGACGAATACACTGCCGACAGCTATCAATCCTGGTTGGAGGCCAGACCTACGTCAAACCTGGAGAAGCTGCACTTCATCATCGGCCACGGTATATTACGCGCCGAATTGAGGGACGAGATCTATTGCCAAATTTGCAAGCAACTCACCAACAATCCATCGAAATCGTCGCACGCCCGTGGCTGGATCCTACTATCCCTCTGCGTCGGCTGTTTCGCACCCTCGGAGAAGTTCGTCAACTACTTGCGAGCATTTATTAGAGAGGGACCGCCTGGTTACGCGCCCTACTGCGAGGACAGGCTGAAGAGAACCTTCAATAACGGCACTCGCAATCAACCTCCGAGTTGGCTTGAACTTCAAGCCACCAAGTCGAAGAAGCCGATTATGCTACCAATTACTTTTATGGACGGCAACACCAAGACCTTGCTGGCCGACTCGGCCACTACCGCTAGAGAACTGTGTAATCAATTGTCGGATAAGATTTCGCTAAGGGACCAATTCGGCTTCTCTCTGTATATCGCCCTATTCGACAAGGTGTCGTCCCTGGGTAGCGGTGGTGATCACGTGATGGACGCAATCTCGCAATGCGAGCAATACGCCAAGGAACAAGGCGCACAGGAACGGAACGCGCCGTGGAGATTGTTCTTCAGAAAAGAGATTTTCGCGCCCTGGCACGAGCCGACCGAAGATCAGGTCGCAACGAATTTAATCTATCAGCAAGTGGTGCGCGGTGTCAAATTCGGTGAATATCGCTGCGATAAGGAGGAAGACCTGGCGATGATCGCGGCGCAGCAATATTACATAGAGTATCATACTGACATGAACGTCGACAGACTGTATACCCTTCTGCCGAATTACATACCGGATTATTGTCTGACGGGGATCGACAAAGCGATCGATCGATGGGGTCATCTCGTCTTGCAGGCATATAAAAAAGTGAGTCTTTATAAGACAATAATTATTTCCAAAGTAAGCTATAACTTGCGCAAAGAAATTACAAAGCAAATTCGACAAAACATGCAAAACACGCCGGGGATGCGAATAAAGCAATGATAAAAATACTCCAGCTCAAAGACATGCGAGCGAGCTAAAAAGTAGTTACGAAACAAATGTTTACTTTTATCTTAAGAAACGAATTTTAAACGATTCCAAGTTATTTAATTAAAATAACGCGCGCGGGCACACTTTTAATTAAATACCTCAATTCCTGAATTCTCGCCTTTTATTCTCGCTCTCCTTTACTCTTTGCATTTAATTTTTTCATTCCAGAGTTACTACTTGAAAGAAAAAGTACCAGCGTTACGTGTTAAGGAGGATATAGTCGGCTATGCAAAGTTCAAATGGCCTCTGTTGTTCTCTCGTTTTTACGAAGCTTATAGAAATTCCGGTCCGAACCTACCGAAGAATGACGTTATCATAGCTGTTAATTGGACTGGGGTATACGTAGTCGATGATCAGGAGCAAGTGCTTCTGGAGTTATCTTTCCCCGAGATTACCACCGTATCTAGTCAAAAGTACGTATAATAGTGCGATTAAAATTAATTCGCTTTTATACGTAAGGAAAATGTTTAAAAGAAAAAGTTATACGTACATAATTCGTATAGCACATTGTGTGTGTGTGTGCGCGCGCTCACACACACAATATGCTACACAAATTATATAAATTTATATATGTATATAATAAAGTGGGAAGCAAATTCCCTGATATAGCATATTGATGTGGCTTTGTTTTGTAAATCATTACATCATTATAATGTCATACTTTATTCTTATTACTTTTTTAAAATAATTAATGATATAATGGAAGAGAAACTTTTCTCTTTTTCTGAGTATGTATGACATTACGCTTATTGTTAGATGTTTTGACGCGAGAGAAGCAAACATAGTAACTTTATATCGATAGATTTATAATAAATTAATTGTTTAATATATGTCATTAATATACAACTCGAATTTGAAAATGTTAAATTGTGAAAATTATCCGACTGCTTATATTACACATTTTCTAAATTTAAGGCATTCTTATCTTCACAGAACAAACAAGATGTTTACACAAACATTCAGTTTATCGACGGTACGAGGAGAAGAATTTACATTCCAAAGCCCGAACGCGGAGGACATCCGTGATCTGGTGGTATACTTTTTGGAAGGACTCAAGAAGCGCAGCAAGTTTGTTATAGCCTTGCAAGATTACAAGGCACCGGGCGAGAGCTCGTCATTCTTGAATTTTCAAAAGAGTGATCTCATCGTCCTCGAGGACGAGAGTACCGGCGAGACTGTGCTCAACTCGGGATGGTATGTCGGAACCTGTGAAAGGACTGGCGAGAAGGGCGATTTCCCGGCTGAGACGGTTTACGTTTTACCTTCCCTAACGAAACCACCGAATGATATATTGGTACGTACTGATCGTCAACGTACGGATTACTTTCATTGCCGAGATCTTTCATTGTTGATTGTTTTTCCCTTGCTCATCGATTTGATGTAATTTTCAGGCCTTATTTAGTATGGAAGGTACAGAGAATAGTCGCAGACTCTATCCCCAGCAAATAAACGGTGTGGATTCTCGCGACAAACCCCATACTCTTCTAGAATACGCAATCGATCATTTCCGGTAAGTCCAGAGAGATAACATTATATTTGATATTCTAAAGTAAAAAAAGTGTGCGATAACAGGTTCTGACTGAACCTGTTTCAGAACACCGCCAAAGAGAACAATGTCCAAGACATTGACTTTAACATCCGCGCGACGAGGGCACACGGACGAATTGTGGCATCACTCTAGGGAGCCGATAAAGCAACCTCTTTTAAAAAAACTCGTATCTAAGGAGGAGTTGGCCGAAGAAGCGTGTTTTGCCTTCAATGCCATTCTTAAGTATATGGGCGATCTGCCGACGAAACGACCGCGCATTGGCAATGAGTACACCGATCTGATCTTCGATGGACCGTTGAAAAATGAGATTTTACGAGTCGAAATTTATTGTCAAATTATGAAGCAGCTCACTGATAATCGCAACAGATTGAGCGAAGAGCGAGGATGGGAGCTAATGTGGCTCGCTACTGGGCTGTTCACTTGTAGTCAGAGCCTCCTGAAGGTATGATGCGAATAGAATTTCATCCACTCCCTTCCTCTCCGCCGTTACCAATAACATTTTATAATATAAAATTTTGTCAATAACGTGCTAAAAGGAAAATTCGCAAGCACACATGCAACGCCATCTTATATTACAGGAATTAACTTTATTTCTACGTACAAGACGTCATCCTATATCGCAAGATTCTTTACAAAGGTTGCAAAAAACCTTGCGTAATGGTCAACGGAAGTATCCACCGCATCAAGTAGAAGTGGAAGCTATCCAACACAAAACTACGCAAATATTTCACAAGGTCTATTTCCCTGACGATACAGACGAGGTACACATCTTATTGCTTATTTCTTCTAGGCAATCTTAGAGAAAGTAACTTTTTCAAATTTTCAATTGTTAACTATTGTAATTTTAAATTCAATAGGCATTCGAAGTTGACTCGTCTACCAGAGCGAAAGACTTTTGCCAGAATATCGCGCAAAGACTCAATTTGCGATCTGCCGAGGGCTTTAGTCTGTTTGTCAAGATCGCTGACAAAGTTATTTCCGTCCCGGAAGGTGACTTTTTCTTCGATTTCGTACGACATTTGACTGATTGGATCAGGAAGGCTAGACCATCACGAGACGGTACATATTTGCAACTTTTAATTCGTTTTCATTTCCTCGCTGCGACAGTATAGTGAATTATAATATCAGAAACAATAAATTAGATAAATCTTGTTTACTATATACGCGGTATATAATATAAATTACAATATTATATATTTTTTTTCTTTTCCAATTTATACTATGTACTCATAGTTATAAAAAAAAAAAAAGATTTATCTGATATTGTTCTCTCTCTCTCTCTCTCTCTCTCTCCCTCTCTGCGTGCGCGCGTGTGTGTAAAAGTTATATATGTATTCTACTAATATAGAAGAATAAAAACTTTTGACGCGTCACAATTCAAGCATCGTGATATAGCGAAGAAACAAAAGCTTTAATATATGTATATTATACTCCAGGAGTGTCGCCACAGTTTACATATCAAGTCTTCTTCATGAAGAAGCTTTGGACAAATACAGTTCCTGGTAAAGATAGAAATGCCGATTTAATTTTCCATTTCCATCAAGAACTTCCCAAGTTACTGAGAGGTAAATGACGGCACACGACATGGAATTGTTTAATTCTGGCATATATATGCTGCAATGCGCATTCTACATAATAATAATAATAAATTGTGCATCATATTATCATCGCCAAATTTGTATAGGCTACCACAAATGTACAAAAGAAGAAGCATCGAGATTAGCGGCCTTGGTATATAGAGTGCGATTCGGCGAGAGCAAACAAGAATTACAAGCGATTCCGTAAGCATTTTTCGACACGTAATCTTTACAAAGGAGATTAAACGTTACAAACAACAACAACAACAACAACAACAAGGAAATTCTTTCAATTTCAGACAAATGCTAAGAGAACTAATACCGGGCGATTTGATCAAGATACAGAGTGCTAATGATTGGAAAAGATCGATAATTGCGGCCTATAATCAAGATGCTGGTAAGTAAAAGGCACAAATGACTCGCTAGATAAAGTCTTGTATGTGTAAAGAAAAATTGGGGTTTTTATCGAGATACTTAATCTTAGGTATGAGTCCAGAAGATGCGAAAATTACATTTTTAAAAATCGTATATCGATGGCCAACGTTTGGCTCCGCGTTCTTCGAAGTGAAACAGAGCACGGAACCAAATTATCCCGAGTTGTTATTAATTGCCATCAACAAACACGGCGTGAGCCTCATACATCCTCAATCAAAGGTAATCGCACGATAATTCAGTTTCACGTTATTTCAGTTTCAACCAACTATGTTTTCTCAAGAGTTGGACGCTATTAATAAATTTGCATACATACAATTTCTTTACTTACAGGATATACTCATCACTCACCCCTTTACAAGAATCTCCAATTGGTCATCTGGCAATACCTACTTCCACATGACGATAGGAAACCTCGTGCGTGGCTCAAAGCTCTTATGCGAAACTTCATTGGGTTACAAGATGGACGATCTCTTGACCTCCTATATTTCGCTGATGCTCACGAACATGAACAAGCAACGTACGATAAGAATCAAATAGCAACAAAAGTGACGTACAATTAAAATAAACACATTCCATGGCGCGACTGAATACGCAAATAAATCTTGCAAACGCGCCTGACGTTAAAACTGCTCATGAATTTCTCAATATTTTTGTTTCACTTTTTATGAACAACACATGATTTAAAAATATTCGATGTTACGACAAATTTTGTTCGAATATCGTTTCATCATTCGCGCGATGGATTTACTTTCATCTGATTGACGAGAAATAATTTAAATTTACATTTTATATGTACTTGATGTATCTGTTTATCATTGTTCATTTATGTTGTATACGACATAAGAGTGTTGTTGTCCAGATAACTTTGGAATCATTGATGCTGCAATTTATATTATAAAATATATAGATATACTCGATTACTATTTGCATATTTACCTGTTAATTTATAATTCAAAATAATCTATGCAAGAGGAATAACAATTTATATGTACACAAATTGTAGCTGATAGATTTGTACATGATTTACGTACGATTAAGAATTTTTAATCGTTTTGTATAAAATATTATTTCCTGTATTGTACACACATACATATACTAAATATTATTGGTAGATATATAAATATTATTCTGTAAGTGAAATTCATATTGTTATCTCCAAGGAATTATTCACGCACTCTATGTGTGTGCGTGTGTGTGTTAACGTGACATCAGCATAATAACGCCTATGCATAATTCGTATTAATGAGAAGAACGATTGCATTTGCAATAGTTTTGCAAATGCAATCAATATGGCGAGTGATTAGATTGTTATCCGTCCAACAAATCGCTTATTATTACATACATGTGACGTAAGTCAAATTTTGAGAAACCACGAAACCACGGATTCTCGCATAGATATAAATCTCGCAAAACGCGCAATGCATCCGTAGAAGAAAAAAAAATTCTCCAAATTTGCCTTGCTACCTCTACAAAGTATAATTTCGAAATAAACGCTTCGCGCAAGAATGTAATTACTATTAATTCGCTTTTATAATTGTGAATAAAGACAACCATATTTTCCACGCGCAAAGTACAAGCGTTAATCGTGGGTAAATTCCCATGGAATGTATACCGGTGTTCCCCCTTTCCAACACACAGATCTCTTCGGGAAGACATTCCCAAGGCGATGCTATCTCACTTCCTTTCGGAGACGACGGTGTTTCGATTATCTCTCGTAAAAAAGAAGGTAAAAGATCCGAGTAATGATTGAAACTAATGATTGAAAGCGTCACGTCCACTTGGAAGAAATTGTCAATTTTTTTTAACTCGCGCATATCCATTTACTAATGTAAGATTTTTCAATATTTATTAAGTGCAAAATATTAAACATCTCGATTTGATTTTCGATTCTCAAATTTCAGATAAAATTGATGAAATTGATCAATATCGTAAATTTGTTAAATTCGATCTGTGAAAAAGATTCACGATTATTGATGTATATTCATGATGCAAACAATTCCCAACGTTAATTTTGGGATCCGGTATTAAATAAGAACCGATTGACAAAATAAAAATCGTGTAATATAATAAACTTTCTGTTCTATTCTAAATCACGTGTAGGAGGAGCTAAAACTTTATATGCGTCTTTGTTGTATTTATCGATATAACTACAATGAAGCATATAAATGTAATGTTTTTAATATATTTTTCTACGAAAAATCCTAACAATATGCTTCAAATTGTGATAGAGAAGGTGCGATCTACATATCTGAAAAAAAATTTCAAGTATTAAATAATATAGAATATAAATTTTCGTGCACGTGATGTAATTTAATGATACCCGCTCCACTCTTTCGGACATCACAATTTCCAATATTCACAGTTTTGATAAAAAATCAAGAAAAATATACTTATGTGTAATGCCATGTATCTAACGATAGAGAGATTTGTTTTGTACATTTTATTTTATTTATTAAAGTTGGATGACTAACCGAAAATTAGTTTTACGCGAGCATCTCCAGGATATCTAACGCAATTGTTACACCGGGATCCATGTAATTGTAATCACAATAAGTGCTGTACGTACATTGAGATACTATATACATAGAATCACACACATCACTCACACACACACACATACACGTACACGTACATTGTCAGAAGAAAACCATGTGTCTCATTTCTAAAGCGGATTTGACGATCGTCTCTCCGAAATACAGAGAAAAGAAAGAATGCATACGAATATTCTACTGACTTGTCAATCTCTGACCATTTTCACAATCAGCGTCAATTCACGCAACACACATCACACGTTTTCATTCAATAAAATATGCATTTATCATGCATCTCCTAATAAATAATAAAAAAAACTATTGACACCGCGCGCGTTTAAATTTACAAATGTACCAAATGTTGAGGCCATCGTGCGCGGGTTCAAAAATACATCGTGTATGTACTATCTCCCTCTCTCATCTTTGTACAGGATGGACCATTCATACGAAGCAACACTTGGATTTCGGTATGGATTTCTCGATTGCTCTCGCAAATTCGTTTTCTTCTTTTTGCGAAATTATATTTTTTTTATCAGATAAAACGGGGTCGACATAATCTAAAAAATTGAAATTTATTTAGAATCAGCAATAACAACAATGTAGCAAACGCCTGATTATAATTTCGAAATCCACTATACCGAGCTCCAAGCGTGGCAGCAACTTCTTTCATAACAAATACAATGTTGAAAACACAACCATCGTTCGGTGATCGATATGCAAATGTATAGACTGTGTTACTCTTGTTACAAACGTTATTGATTAATAACGTTTGATTATAGTTTTGTATCCTTCTTAAAAATGCTAAATGAGACGAAAATGAAATTATGATATATCTCCAAATCCAATAGAGGTATATCGTAAAAACGATTAAAACTTTTGTCATATAAATCGAATCTTTTAATTTTGTTTGCTTTTCCCGAAAATTCTATCGGCAAATATTCTATACTCGACTCAGTCTATACACACTAGCGCAAGCCGTTAAACCTACAAGATTGCTACGATAAATTATTATCTCTGTAAATCTGTATCTCAACAACTTACGAGTCTAGTGCTACAATCTTTAATGCGCGCGAAATTCAACGCGTCACGTTGTCGCATCACGTAGGATGCACAGAGCGATATGCTACGTTTCCATATTGTTTAAGTTTGCACTGCACCGCGCTGTATCACTGTCGATTTCGAGTAACAAATCTTTCGCCAAATACGAGCAGTCACCATCGCCGCTTTCACTTCCGTCATCATTGTCATTGTCATCGTCGTCGTCGTCGTCGTCGTTGTCGTCGTCGTCATCGTCGTCGTCGTCATTGTCGTCATCGTCGTCGTTGTGAGACACAACGGTTGATGTTGGACCGTTCATATCACTACTACATCGTAAACTTTGGTTCGCGTTATGACGATTATCTAGAAGACATCAGAGACCCGATTGCGGTGGCTGGCCGTGAGTATTCCAGGGCACGTCAGCGGGCATCGCGGCAGGTGGTATACTGGCTTGATTGTGCATGGCACGCGGTGCTCGCATAATCTCGTCGGCGGGCGGACAATGCGGACGCGGTCCGGGCTCGGGTGTATACGTGAAAGTGAGACCGGTCGCGTAAATGATGCCGTCGTTGCGTACAAGAGAGACCGGCACTTGCGTCGGCTGACGTACCCAGAGCCACTCGCCACGGAACAGCGAAATATCCGGCACAACACAGAGCATGCTCTCCTGACATCTGTACATGGTCTCGGCCTCGACGTCGCCGAACCAGACTTGCAGGTTCGGCGTGAAATTATCGCCCGTGAGCTCGAGCATCGCTACGTCGCCGCCACCGTTGAGATGCAGACTGTGAACCAGCGGTACCGGCGTCACCGGTGATCGTACCGGGCCCATGCCCTCGAAAAATTGATACTCGGCCTTGTCAGTGCTGATGATGGTCCAGCAGGCGCCGTCGTTGATCATCTCCTTGTTGGCTTCCTTCGGGCAAGGCGTAGCCTGAAATTGTATTATACGCTCCTGCGACAGGCACAGGTACATATGATCCGTGTCCTTCATGTAAAAGGCGCACTTGTGCAATTGCGATACAGGATCGTCGGCCTCGAGGCTGGCCATTTGTTTGTCCACCTTGCGAATCACCAGCCGTGGCAGAGCCATTCCCGTGACAGAGCATACCAGTTTCACGGTGCTGCCATAGTGCACGTAACCGTCGCGCACTTGAAACTCCTCCGACTCGCTCTCGTTATCGTCCAGGAGATGGATGGTAAACGCGCCCCACTGCGTCGAGCTCGCGTGGAAATTGCCGTTCTCCACGTGGAGGTAGCGCGTACTGACTGTCTGCGATCGCAGTCGATTGAAGAGCGCTACCTTGGTACCGCTGGCGATGCACAGGTCCGCATTCTTCAGGGACTGTTTCTTCTTGGACGGCTTCGAGATCACCTTGATACGCTTACTGTGAAACACGCCGATGTCATGGCCGCTGCCGTAAAACATTTTAACAGAGAGCATAAAGTGCTTGCGCTTGTCCGAATCGGAGATGTAAAGGGTCTTTGCCGCGCAGTACTGTTTGCCGTTGTTCAGATCCAATTGTTGCATGTCTTGATCCGAATTACCAATGCCGATAAAAGCGCACAGCTGAGCGCTCTGTTCGCTCTCGCCTTCGCGCAACATTTGCTCCTGACGCATCCTCCAGCCATCGCCGAAGAGGTAGATACAGGGTGGTGGGCAGAAGAATCGTTTCTCATTGCCGTACGACTTTTGCGCAACCTTGGCATGTAAGATCACGATCACCATGTCGCTACGATCGCGCAGATAACGTTCCATCGCCTCGCGGGTCAGCCGCTGGTCTTGGTGATCGGGCCTATAGATGCCGGAGCCGAATCGAGGATAAACGGACATGACCGAGGTCGGCGAGGGTGGAGATTGCATACCATGTGCCATCGTTGGCAGTCCGAATTGGTGTGGCATATTTAAAAGTCCGGATTCGACTCTCGTGAGCGAAACGGAATATTGCAAAATTGCCGCCGTTGACGCTCACTTATATCTTCATCTTTCAAGCAGCATCTCGAATGCCTTCTCGATCTCTTACCTACGGCGAGAGAGAGAATTAGATTATCTGAGTGATAAACTTAGATATATATATATATATATATATATATATATATATATATATGTATATAAATACCTACAAAACTATAAGATATTGAATAACATACATATACCATACAAGCAAGTATAGTTGTCAGTGCAGTTTGTCGTGCGTTTACCATTACCTCAATGGGAAAAGTGTAATAATAACGTGTAGCGTGCTAGATGAAAAATCGGAAAGAGAATTAAAATTAGTACGAGAAAATAAGATGGAATTAGTCGAAATCGTGTATAAGAAATATAACTCGGTTAAAATAGCACAGTTGCACTGTTACAATGTGAACACGACGAACGGTAGCAGGTATTTTTAAATTAAAAATAGTGCGAACAAAATAGATGATGTCTTTTTTAAACCAATGTCTTATACCTATGTACCAATTTACATATGTGTAAGTATTGGATATAGATGAATATATATACCTAATCCTGCATATGCGTGTATGTATAGGTATATAAGAGCGTATTACAAAGGTATAAAAGTATAAGTAGAAGTAGACGATATCGTGACTTTAAATGCGTGATAATGTATTCGCATAATATACAGTAGCGTCACCGTTAGTCATTCGCGCGATTAAGCGTACCAAACTGCATACAAATGTCTGCTCGTTTGAAGCTTTAGCGTGAGAAAGATTTTTGCTTTTTACAGGGGACAAGACGTAATTAACTTGAGATATCTTTCTCTCTTCAAACGAGCTATCAAGAATTGCTAGTCTTGGCACAGGAAAGAGGAAGCAACATACACACATACGCACACGCACACGTACACACACGCATGCCGTGAGAACCAAGCCGGGCTCATTTTTCCTGCATGAATTAAAAGCACTTCTATCCATTGTAGCCAGGTAGGTAGAGTTTATGTTTATACACTGGGAAAGAACATACAGATTACAATTAATAGCATAATTTTTTAGCTCGTTAAACGAACGTTATATTAATTACACGAAATCGATGTTACATTAATCAACACTATACAAATGTATATACAAATTTTACAACTTTATTAATCACCACCTACCTTATGTGGATTATACTACTTCTTTTTTTATATACACAGCCCTTTCCTTTAGTTATATTTAGTTCTTGAAAATAAATTTTCGATAAAAATGCTCCCTCTCTGCAGCACTTGTGTCGTTTCAATAAAAACCATCATATATATATATATATATATATATATTGTCCTCTTCAAGGCAGCCTTTAACTATCAATGATATTTATGCCATCTTCTACATAAATTCAGTCACATATGGACCTGATGCAACAGATTATGCTCCATATAGTAATGCAATTCTTAGTAACTAATAATCATTTCGCTTTAATCAGCAAATATTTCTCGCTGATAACATAAAGCAAAATTTAATTGTAATATCATTTAATTTAACGCCAGTGATTAATATAATTAATACTATTTAATTTAATGTCAGTGATTAATACAATATCGTGTACGTATATACGTATATCTCGAGTTTTTACCAAATTAATGATTTCATGTAATTTGTTCTTGTGCTGCTTATCAATCAATAATAGGTATCCCACAATCTGTAGCATGATGTACAATGTTGATGAACAACAACAGAGTAATATAGTAGCAAAAGTTGAGAAATTAGTATTGCAAATCAAATGATAGCTACAATACCAAGATGCAACTGTGAGAAAGTATCTGTCATCACGTGTCATCTGTCGCATATGTCAAGGCATTTCGCTTAATTTATGTAATCGTAGTCAAAATCATGGAATTTGCCTAATAACATAATTCAAGTCTATGATCGCGAATGCTTGATTAAATACTCCAAGAATAGAAATGCAAATGTATTATTCAGCAAGAAAAATACCCGGCGAATTGAATCCGATGTTACGCGATGAATAGTAGAATACAAAACGTGTACCTTGACTCACCGTTTGGCCTTATGAATTGTATCTCATGTATCGGATTAGTTATAACTGCATTGCAAAAAAATGCACACACAACGAAAAATACTGCCAAATTAATACGATACTGTGTTCTAGCCATGCAGGCTGCATGTAGGCGGCTTTCGCGTGCAACATAGCAGAAAGTCAAGATTACGAAAATAGAACAAAAATAAGAAGTGAAACGATAAGCACTTTTTAGTCATTGCCACAGGTTAACTCGTTGCCGCAGGAAAGGGAAAAGACTTGGACGCGGAAAGCTGGACATTTTGATCGCAAAAAAGACACAAGAAGGTGTCAGTTTCCTAGGCGTTGAGGCTTGCTGTGATCCGTGGTTGTCGTGGTTGAAGGGTTATGAAAGGATCGATTGGTCCCCGTGAGGGAACGCGATCGAAACGGCATGTGCAAGGAAGCCAGGCGTTTGTTTATTTATCTTTCGACGCGAGCGAGGTTACGATCTAACAAACAGGTTAAATTCTATGTCAACTTACCCCTTCATTCTTGGCCGGACTTTGAGAGTAACCGCGTACTCGCGTACCCGCGTGCATCCTCCGGGCTATCGATCATCCGGAGCGGCTGCCAAGTTCCGACGATCGTTCACCACTGTTCGCTCCGCTCCGCGACGAATCCTTCCGCGTCCTCTCGTCGGCAGTCGCCTACTCGCCTTCGCCTTCGATGTGTCTTTCTCTCTCTCTCTCTCTCTCTCTCCCCCTAATCCATTCAAAAAACACCTGTTCACTTTCCGAATTTTCCGAACAGTTCTGCCAACTTAATCGCGGCCAACGAACGAACGCGGCAGCGCCGGCAGCGCAGCGCGATGCGCGTACGCGCGCAACTTGAAATTATCGAATCGAACAATTCACACGATACGAAACTATGACGAAACAATTTGTCAATATATTATATTCGCTTTATACAAGTCACGCGTCTTCTTTTTACAATTCTGTAGAGTAATGTATGTATGTACATACAAATGACATAAATGAAATGAAATCGAACCGGATCAGCGACTGCACCGCGGTAACGATCGTCCTTAATATGCAACTGACGGATAACTAACTTCCAAGTGTTCAGAGCAGAGTGTACAGCAACGACGTAATGTTATAGAGTTATTGCGGCGCTTGCCGCCGCGCCGCGCGTAAGTGGCTGTACCGCATAAACGTGCAAGCAATGAAGAGGGAGGGGGGAAGGGCTCCGCGCGAGAACTCTCTCCCCGATTCTCGAAAGTGGAAAACGATAATATCGCGGCGATGATAATTAAATATATATTTGAGTGCGCGTTCTCGGACGATATGCGCTGACGTGTGTTTACCTCGATGTATGAGAATCGCGCGCAAACTTTCCCCTGGCGTTTGAAATTTCATCCGCGACTGAAATGTTTCAGCTACATTCAATTTACTTGTAACAGTCTTCTATGTCGATTAACAGAGTTTATGCGTCTTGAGCGGCAGACGACAAATTATATATTCGTCATGCAACATATAATTATATTATTCGAGTTAATATTGAGTCGACGCGGCGGGTCTCTCTTATAATTTGACTCACGTTAGATGTACATATGCGTGAAAATTAGTAAGATTCTAATTAATTTGTAGCGAGCCCTACCTGTCTAAGGATTGATTGCTTGATATATAATATCACTTTCTAGATCATAGCCCCGTTCTGCGAATATAGATACAGAAATAGTTCAATTAATCGCCATCAAGCGCGCTAACCGGTGGTGAGCGAGCTGTTTCAATTCAATGATACACTTTCGCAACTATATTATGTATCCGAAAAGTGGAGCACTTTGTTGCTCTCTCTCTCTCTCTCTCTCTCTCTTCTCTCTTCTCTCTCTAGTCGCGATGACAGTCTTTTTTTTAAATCGCCCACAATACTTTCGCGATAACACGGCGCTCGCGCGCACGCGGATACGTCACTGATGCTGCAGCTTCTATTGTTTTACTGTTGTACAATGGCCCGGTCGACCCAAGCGCCTCCAGCTCCCTACCTCCCTCCATTTGACGCGCGCTGCTCGCTCCCGTCGCTTCCCTCCCCTTCTGTCGTTTCCACTCATTCCCTTCTCTCCCCACGTAGCGGCGCCCCTACGGACCGTGGAATTGCTGCCGCAAAAGGATGTTGGGGTTATCCTGGGGGGCGTGGGAAAAACCTGCTGTGGGAAAGAGTGGGTGGCCTCTACCTCACTCCACTTCTGCGATGATGACGATACGATATATATATCGCGTCTATGAATGTGCACGCGCGTATGCCTACATGTGTGTGTGTGTGTGTGTGTGTGTGTGTGTGTGTATGTGTGTTGTACAAAAACCACACATACGCATGTACATACATCGCATTCGTACGTCGCGGTTTTGTCGCGTGATTCGCGTGTGCGAGAGATGCCAGCCAGCCAATGCTGCGTAATAATAGGAGACATGCATGTGTGTACGAGGACAAGTGGAAATAGAGAGAGAGAGAGAAATATTTTAATAATTTTTATCTTTCCTTTGAAATTTTGACTGATTTTTTTTTTGTGACTCGTGAATTAAACGCCAACGAGATAAAGAACTTATTTCTTTTTAATTGTAATTTTAAGCCCTTATACTTTATCAAACTCTTATACTTATCGAACGTCTTATAATAGCACTTTGTGAATCTTTATTGTTGAAAAGAAAGACATTTTCGACTATGTAATTTTAACAAATTTACTGATTTCAATTTCTTTTTAAAACGTTAAGTACTAACTGAAATTAACATTTCTGCAGAAATTGGCACAATTACTTTAAACAGTTTAAACAGTATACGCTACATTTTTGCATAAAAATAATTATCCGAAAAATTGTCGATTCACGAAAAATATTATGTAAATAAACGCTTTCAAGATAATTTTGGCATAGCTCCTTTTATTTTTGATAACACGATCTTTCGCTTTTATATAATTAACGTGCGACTTATTTTATTTATTTTGAACGCTCTTTTTTACCGTATATACATATATCTTTTCACGACTTTTTGTTCACACTTCATATGATTAACTTGAGCTGATATTTATAAATTTTTTAACATTTTTCCAGTCCGCGACAAGTAGATTTTTATTTGAGTGTCACAGTCTGTCTATAAATAATGATAATATTTTAATTTTGCTTTCCATTTAATTTGTATCGTTGCGTGTCACCGATTTATGTCGACTCTGCCTCTCTGCCTCGGCTGAGATTGTGAATTAATTAGTAAAATGAAGGAGAAAAAAAGGATAGACGAATCATCGAGAAACGAAAAATCTCTATTTTTCTATTTTAGTTTTTTGACGATTGATCGTCTATTTTTTCCTTTTTCCTGATCATTTTGCCAAACGAGTACGTACGTATAATGACGTTTATTTGACGTTTGATCACGTTTTATTACAAAACAACAAAAATATATAAGCGAATAATAAACAAATAATCTTTAATTTTTTCATGCGTTAGAAAATCGATGGCATAAGGTATAATTTAATATAAAATAATGAAAGAATAAAATTGAATCGCTAAATAGCGCTCCCTTGACGCGTACGGCTTGTGTATATATATTATTAGTCTTTTTTAACTGTAGGCGAACGTAATTCTCGTAATAAACGAGCGCAAGTCGGCCGCAAAGTTCGGCCCAAGTTTTTACAAAGCCCGAATCCCGATTCCCACGCTCGTTCTTTTTATTTTACGAAGGTGCGAAGATACCGCGGCGCAAAATTATACCGCGCGCGCGAGCGTGATTCTGATACGATCTACTATTGTAATTATTGCGCGATTCTAATTATTATCGTTGCCCTCAAGGAATAAATAAGAATGCGGAACAACGATGCATATAATTGACTGTCGCAGTTTAAAATCGCTGCCGAGCTCGAATGCGCAACATCTACAACGCATAAACTGCTGATTACGTACGCGTTTCTCGCCATTGATCATCGTCTGCTGGTTAACCGGATTTTATGCCAGATTAATCGCACGTTCGGCACGTGCAATTGGCGTAATCATTGCATGCAGTGTGCCTGGAATTTGCTCTATAAAATTCCATTCAAAATTATCCACATGGAATACATTTTTCAGGCATATATTAAACAAAATAATTGATATCGCATTGAGTTTGCATAAACCTGGCATTTTGGAAATGCAATACGTTAAATTAAACTAAGCGACACAAGCGAGAGTATGATTTGATTCGAGTTGACTCTCAATCAGTTGAATCACACTCATGTCAAAACAGGCATACTTATAGGTTAACGCAGGCACTGCAGGCCGCGGTCCCGCGCGGATACGAACGATCGAGCTCGGCCAGCGGCGTGGCTAGAGTGAAGTGCAGCTGACCGCGTAACGCGTTCGTGGTTCGCGCCACGGCGCGCGATCGCGATACATCGTGAGCTGTGTCGCGACTGCGTGAGTATATGTGACGTTTGGTGTTTGCCTCCTTTCATCAGCTGACCGCACACAACACACACACACACACACACACACACACACACCCACGCGCGCGCCATATGCATACATATATACATTACGGTACGCTAATGTGCGCGCGAGTTGATCGCGTACTACGCTACTACGCATACTTTTAGGTTAATAACAGGTTATGTCATATAATAAATTGAATTTTTAAAAATAATGGATCAACACGCTTATCTCTGAAATAATGGGAGTATATGGCTTGTGGAAATTGCTCGAGCCATCCGGAAAGCCAGTATCCTTGGAGAGTCTCGAGGGTAAAGTCTTGGCGATCGGCGAGTATTAATATTTATAATCTGTATTTGTTTCGATATCAGAAAAGCTTACAAATATAATTTTAAACTTTATTTAATTCTTAAGTTCAGTTAAACATTTCGCCAAATTTTAAAATGATGAGTACACAACCAAAGTCGCGCTCCTACTGTGGCTCAACTTTAATATCATTAAAATACAATTGTTTATAAAATGACAAACTTTTGTAATGTCTAATATCTTACAGATATATCAATATGGATGTATCAAATGTTGCAAGGATATCAGGATAGTCATGGTGCTCCTAGACCCAACGCACATTTGCTTGGATTATTCACTAGGATATGTAAACTTTTATATTATAAGATCAAGCCCATTTTTGTCTTTGATGGAGGTGTACCCATGCTCAAGAAAAATACAATTGTAAATATGCTAGGCTTATATTTTTTTTCTATTGAGAAATAATGATCTTCAACTGAAACATTTAACGGAAAGAATATTGTCGGAAGAACGATATATTGTATAAAACTTTAAACTTTGCATTTGCACTTTGCATTTAATACGCACAAGCTAAACTGTTCTTCTATCTTGATTATAATATTGTTCGTACTCTTAATTAGCTCACCGTGGGAACCAGGTAGTGAGAAAAGAGCCTCCTCATTCTTTTGTGTTCACAGGCCTTGCGCAGGAAGCAGAAATCTATTGCCACGAGTAAGGCGCAGAAAATAAAGGTGGATTTGATAAACAACTTGATAAAGCACAGAGTTGTAAAAACCGTTCTTAACAAAGATTCCAAGAATCAAAATAGTGAGACGATACAAACAGGGATAAATATGCACACCAAACATTCTAATGAAGATATGTTTGTTCTGTCTGATATTCCTAGCGTCAGCAGCTCGCAGCAGAGTTATGTCGATGACGATTCATATCAACACGATTCTGACACTCTTGTCGAATTAAGTCCACGAAAGCAATCTAAATGGACAGGAAATATACACAGTGTCGATGTAACTAGTAGCGAATTTAAAGCATTACCTGCAGATGTTCGTTACGATATACTTACTGATCTTAAAGAAACGAGAAAACAAAATTCCTGGGGTCGTTTGCATGAAATGCCTCAAGTATGTACAAATGTACATTAAAACTACAATATGTAACATCAACGATTAAGTATAGATTATGTTTTATTATAAGTCATGTGTATGTAAAATCTCTCTCTCTCTCCTAAATATTTTGTATCCAATTGTAGGAATCGCAAGACTTCTCAGGCTTTCAGTTGAAACGTTTGCTTAAACGTAGACATGTGCAAGCATCTTTAGAATCCGCTGAAAAGGAAATGGGTGGAAAGACACTAACATTGGAAGAATTGGACAAGCTACTAACTGAACAAGGCGTTGATACAAAGAGCAGAGACACGGCTTTTCGAATAGCCGCGGATAATACAACCAGATTGATTTATATCAATGGTATGTGCGCTAAACGTTGAAATTGTTTCGTACGCACGTTGTGATCTATTTAACAATGAATTTTATATCATTTTACACAGACAAAAACACATTAGCAAAAAAATCCGTTGCGAACGAATCAGAGGCGGATAAAACGTTACAGGATGCAAATGAACAAGTTGAATCTGTGGCTGGCCCAAGTAATCCTGTGTCAATCATGGAAAATATTAACGAACATGAATTAAACTACGATTCTGATAGTGAGACCGATATATCAGTTTATGATGATGATAATGATGATGCTCTACCTATCGCAGAAAACATCAATGAATACACATTTGACAGCGATTGGGAATCTGAAAATGATATAAACGAATCATTGGCATTATTGGGGAAAAGCGTTACGAATCCTGCATTAACATACATGGTAGAACATAGCGGTTTGTCTCAAAATCAGATCATGCATCTTATTAAACGTAATAAGGACGAAAGTCACAAGATTGCAAGTAAACGCATAAAAGAAGATATTTGTGTAGAATCGGCACAAGTCACGACGAAGCCGTGTAGTTCAATGGATGATGAATCAATATTAAAATTTTCTGAAAATTGCCAGCAAGTGTCGAAATTCGTAGAATCGCGGAGTATGAAAGATGCACGCATGTCTAAAGAGAATATGGCCGATGAATTAATTCCGTTTAGTCAAGAATCAGACAATTTCACTCGAGTGAAACAATTAAAGAATAATACTAAGACTTCACTAAATATCACTGATGTTACATCTGATATCTCAAGTTTGGATAAAAAAAGAATATTTGACGAACGTTCTCCTGCTACGAAATCTAATGATATAATACAAATAGATCTAGCGTCTGATTCCGATTCCGACGATTTTATCGAAATCCAAGATGTTCCGACACATGATATGAATATTTCAAGAAATGTTACAAAGAAAAAAGATATCGAGATAACTTTCAAGTCCGATAAAAAACTAGAGGACGATCTATTTGCCGATATATTTTTGGAAGTGAATAAAGAAGAAGTTGTTCCGGAAGAACAAGAACAATCTGTTGATACGATAAACGGTGAATATCAAACACAATTAATTTCTGAAAACAGTAATAATTTGGAAGATAGTTTCTTAGACACAATATCTGAGGAATCGATCGAAGAAAAAGAAAAAACGGAAATCGAATTGCTAGAATCAGCATTTCAGTTAGGCAAGAATATATCGAATGACAAAGACAAAATATATGACCTCGACAACTCGAATAAATCGATGAAAGGAGATAATACAGACACGTCTACTCAAGATGATTCTCTTCATGAATGTATACAGGAAAAGCCAAAAGTGTTACCTATTGCTAAAGAAGATTTGATAGAATTGAAAGTAAACTTGACATTATTTTATTGTATTTTTAGTTTTTACCTATTATTAGCCTGTGATACAAGTATGTATTTACAGGAACAATTAGAGGATGAACAGCAAGAACTCGCAAGAGATATTGGCAAACTCGAGAGACAAGCTACCAATATTTCTGAGCAAATTAAAACCGACGCACAGGTATATTTGAAAATGAATAGATAAAACGATGTACGTTATATCTTGCTTGCATACGTCATATTATATTTATTTGTAGGAGCTCTTACGTTTGTTCGGCATACCATATATAATAGCTCCCATGGAAGCGGAAGCACAGTGTGCGTATTTGGAACAAATTAAACTAACTGATGGTACAATTACAGACGATTCCGATGTCTGGCTTTTTGGAGGCCGATGCGTATACAAGAATTTTTTCAACCACAACAAGAGAGTGTTACAATTTCGTGCCTGCGATATTCAACATCATTTTAGTAAGCATAGATTCATTACTATCTTAAGATAGAACGGCAATAATATAATACCAATTTGTGTGTGTGTGTGTGTGTGTAATTTTTATTTAAAAAATTACGAAAATCAAATATATATAGATATATCAAGTATTATAGATTTAATAATAAAATAATTGCATATCTCAATTACAGAACTCAGTCGCAATCAATTGATACAATTAGCCCTTTTGGTTGGCAGTGATTATACTGCAGGGGTGGCTGGCGTTGGACCAGTTACCGCACTAGAAATATTAGCCGCGTTTCCTGCCGATGGAGATAACGTATTACATGGATTACATAATTTTTGTTCGTGGATAAAGAAGGGAATGGTTGCCGCTCCTGGGAAAACAAGCTTACGCAATAAATTACGAAGCATGAAATTGAACAGAGGTAAGTGGCAGTCTCACCTAGACACCTAGATCGATAAGGATGAGTAAAGTAAATGGAATAAGTGATTGCGAGTAGCGTGACTTACTATTTGACAGATTTCCCAAATCAAGCGGTTGTCCAAGCGTATCTCTTTCCCACGGTCGATGAATCGAAAGAAACTTTTACCTGGGGTAAGCCGAACCTTGTGCTTCTTTGCGACTATACCAGACAGAAATTTGGATGGACAAAGGGTAAATTCGACGATACGATGATACCGATATTAAGAAGAATGGAAGAAAATAAGAATCAAAAATTATTGGATGCGTACTTCAAAGCGAAAGAGTCTCCGCGCTCGATCGAACCAAGCTTAAGTAAAAGAGTTCAGAAGGCTTTGCGCAGATTGAATAGTGACGGAGATATGGATACGGATGACAACGTAGATGGCCGTAAAGAACCTCGACTTAAGAAAAGTAAAAAAGGCAATCCAATTGTCCAAAAGTCGAACGAAGAAAAAACAAGTTCAGAACTTGAACTTGCTCAACTTGATGAGCAAGTACCAACTGAGAGTAGACGGCCTATTAAAATAAATACTAACCCCGAGAGACCTATTAAGGCTGTTGTTGAAAAAAAATATACCAAAGAATATATACCGCAACGAGAGAAAGATAAGGCGTGTGCGTTGGAAAGGAAATTGCACGCTATAGAAATATATAGAAAATCAAAACGAGGTTTAGATAAAACGAGAAAAGTAAAATGCAAAGCACGAAAAGTCAAGGAACAGGCAGAACTATCGGAAAGCGATAGCAATTAGATCTAAATTCTAAATAAAAGAAGAAAAAAACTGTATGTTTTTATCACATGTTCTTCAAAATGTATCACTTATTATGTATGATCTGTGTGTGTGTATACACCTTTATCATATTGTTAAGTACTTGTCTACAAGTTCTACAATAGCGATGTAACTAGGCTAAATCTCTTGTACATTTTTTCTCTGTTACAAAAATTTAATGATTACTCGTCATGTTTAATTGATCTTATCGGTAATACATGATTCTTATATATACATATAAGCACTACTTTACTGATAACATACATATATATATAATGTGCAGATCCTAAGATTTTACATTATCGGTAGTGTAATGAAAAATTGAAAAATTCAATCAATATACAGAAATAATACACAGATTAATTATTTTATGCAACACTGCGACAACGTAGCGTTCTGTAATTTTGCTTATCGATTATTGATAGAAATTTATATTATATTTTGATTGTTATATTTGAATAATGCATTATTAACAATTAAGTTGTAAACATATATATTATATGTACATACATACAATACAGTTTAAAAAACGTATAAAATTATAATATTATATTGTTAGTTATAATTGTTTAAATTTTAATAGCCGGCCACGCGAACTCTCAGGGAGAATTTTCCCTGATCTAAGAATGTTGGTTGAATTTTTAATAGTATAATATATATTATTATAAAAAGAGCTGCAGTAGATGGGTTTGATTCTCTACTAATGATAATGGTACCGATCGTAGATCAAAGAGGTATCAAACGATATCTTATATGTTAATTTCGTTGTCAAGTCACTCACGTCGTCACCGACGAGGTTACTCTAAAGTAATGCGCGGGTTATATTATTAAAAACGGCTGGCCAAAGGCAAATTTTCATATAATTTAGATATAATTGTATATAAATTGAATGAAACTTTTCACTGTCGATAATAAAGTATATAAGTGATTTGGCGACGTAAAATTGTAATTATTAATTAACGATGCGATCGTATTTGTTATCCTCGCGGTACCCAGTAGCCGAAATGGTTGGAAATGTCATTGTTCTTCAAATACCCCCCCGCCCCCCACGAGTCTATTTGACATTTCACGAAAATTCGGAAAATTTTCCTTTGGCCGCGACCGTCTTTATTCAATCAATAATACCTCGTCGATGCTACCGTATGTAGAATATAGTGTATAATACACACAATGCAATCGCTCTTGAGACAACTCTACCGCGGTATGTAAGTATAGTGTAGCGTAGACCAGCGTAGACCGCTTTCGGTTTTGCCGCGCCGGGCGGCGGGCCGGAACGGGACAGGAGTGCCGCGCCGCCGGGAGCGGAGTGATGATGATGATCAGTGCCAGCGCCGAGCGGGAGCGTCGACTGTCGATTGCATCGAGGAGTCAGGAGAGCCGATTCGAGATAGAAGTGGATCAAAACAAGCGATGCTCAAGCTGAATGGAGACTCACGTGATCCCTTCATTGGTTGTGGTCGCCGCCGCTTTGTGAGAGACGCGAGAGTAAGTCGTGAGAGAGGAACGTGAGGGAGAGGCGCGTGAGATTGACTCGTCTTCATTCCCATCTCGTCGACTCTTCTTCCAGGAGGTATCCCGTAACTCTCGTAACACCGCAATTCTTCGCGGCGTCTTTTCTTCTTCCTGTCGCTCCGGGATAGTCCAAGCATAGTCCACGCGGTCGAGCCGGGACTCGAGCCGGGACGACAATGTAGGTCCAATCCTCCACGTCGACGCTCCACGTCGAAGCAAGCCCCTGCTTCTCGACCGCCGCGGCCGCGTCGGGGATGTCTGCACGGCTACTCGAGATAGTCGAGACTCTCGAGAGTACCACCATCGTCGACGACACGAACCACCAACACCTGCACCGCAATTACGCAAATCACGTAGCGAATCGCATCCTTGGGAGATGTCTTGCAGCGATGGCGCGCGCCCAACCCGTAAATTCGGCACAAAGTCGCCGAAGAAACTGTGCGTGACAAAGAGCGAAAACGGCGACAAAACCACAACGACGATCAGCTGCTCCAGTCATCGTCACAATCACTATCATCACAGCCATCATCGTTTCCTGGACGGCTCGCAGCCGTCGGTGCACAAGCGCAATCTCTACATCGTCTCCTTCCCGCTGATACTGCTGTTCAACGTTCTGCGCACTCTGCTTTATCAGTTGTTTGTGGTGTTCAAATACCTCTACACCTCTACGTCTCAACTGATTCAGCGCAGACAGGCGTCCAAACAGGCCTGTCAACTAGAGATTGTTGTGGGACAAAAGTCTGATGATCGTTTGATCAACGGTAATCGAATAGAAAGCGAGGTCATGTCGCAAGTGCCTAGACGCCCCATCGGACCAGGTCCTGGGGATCCGTTGCTAGCCAAACAGAAGCATCATCACCGTAGAGCGTTTGAATTTATTAGCAAAGCACTCAAGATTGACGAAGATAACGAAGGTGTGTTGTTTCGCATGATTCAATTAAATATTTAAGTAAGAGTGAAGAGAGGTTTCAATGTACCTATATATAATACTTATATTAGAACAAGTTATTTTATACAAGTATCGTATAATTTCAATATTATACCTATTATTGAATTAAATTGATAGTTCAATTTTTATGTGCTCAATGTGCTGTCTTCTGATTAATCTTGTACTGGTTGGAACAGGCCAAAAAGAAATGGCGATAGAATTGTACAAAAAGGGAATTGGAGAATTGGAGAAGGGCATAGCTGTGGAATGCACCGGTGGACACGGCGAAGTATGGGAGCACGCGCAAAGACTTCACGACAAAATGTGTACGAATTTGGCAATGGCAAAAGACAGGCTCGATTTTCTTGGTTAGTACATCATCGTTGTTACATCTCTTCCACACATTGACGTTTTTTAAGCTATTCCAAGCTTATTTACCTATGGTTTCTTATAGTTTCAAATAGTTTCGTTTCATGCGAATAATACTTAATTGATCGATATCTATGCACCTATTTTTTTCGGCAACAGTATAATCCACAGGTAAATCTTTGGCAATGGCAAGAAAAAGAATGTCGATGTACTTGGCATGTTCGTGTGCAATTTATTTTATTTTTTCGAAATATGCGCGCGTACGTGTGTGTGCGTGCGTGTGTGTGCGTGCGTGTGTGTGTGTGTATATATGTGGTACGCATGCCCGCGTATATAATTATATATAATTTCCTAGATGGTTTACCTTGAGCACAAGTCAATCTTTAGTTTGCATTTCTTTATGGCTATTCAAAGAAAGATAAATAAAATTAAAGTTTGGCATACGTAAATGTATGTTGATAAAATACAGATTGAAAAAGCCCAATCTCACCAAATTTCACGTGGCAGCAGCATTCTAATAGCGATTGAAACGCGCATTTTGCTCCGAGCAAAAATCTAGCTATATTTTGAATATTTTGATACTCACGGTGGCGATACGACCGAAAGATTAGTACAGCCACCTGATCTTCTCTTTAGCTGTCTATAGCCTTACTGCAGCATGGCAGAGAATGTTTTTTTCCTTTTTGTAGCGAGTGTGCGTGAGCTGAGAAAGCTGGGTATCAACAGTAATACCAACAATCGCACATCTGGAAATAAAACGGACGGTGACCATCCGGGAAAGCATCTGAGGGCTCGCCGCAACATGCACACATTTCAAACTGCTCGAACTTCACCTACCATTAGTCATAATAAGAACACAAATAATATACACACGACAGTTAACGCCGGACAGACTATGTGTACCCAGATTCCCAAGTTAAGGCCACGTTCACCAAAAAACTATTTCGCTCATACTATTGAAGGTATTGTTCGCCTGAGATTTTGGGCTTAAGTGCAAAAAAGAGTCGAATGCAAGTAAATAACAGTAATGCTAGCGTCTATTTGGAAAAGATTTGTTTTGTCTTAATCCTATGCATGTCACTTGTTTCATGTACAAGAATGACGTAGAGGAAATGTAGAGATTTGCGCTTTTATCGTAGTTGCCTATGTCTTTTTTTTTTTTTTTTTTAGATTTTATAATTTTTAGAAATTGCCGCATTTTGCTTATTGTAATGCGATACAAATTAAATTAAAGCATCTTGGAAGTAGATTTTAAAGTTATTTACACATCTATGTTTTATATATATATACGTCATAATAATTTTAATAAATACACATCAAGACAGATTAGATGTACGATCTCAAACCAGTACGCGTGTAGATACATTATCACACCACACTATCACATAATTAAAAATGTATAATTTTTTCATAGAGTTTTAATATTTATGCGATTTAAACAGAGATCAGGTAATGTGATGAAACGATGTGTATCTTTTACCTTTTTCTTTAATTCTTGAAAGCAAGAGTTAAAAAAATCGATATATTTTCATAAATAATTTGATCCTTAATACATATACGGAATTTAAATATTCTTGTTTGTTAATTAATTTCTATAAATTAACACCTGTCGCATAAATATCGCAAACGTGACATGTTTTATTGCATTGAATTTTATTAAATTATAATTTTGCTTTTAATCGAAGCAACACAACACAATATGTGTAATGTAATTGCAACTTTATTAGAATACGAGAATATTAGGAAGTATGTATTTTAATATATCGCGCATAAATCCTGATACATAAAATTAATAGGTTTTGTTAATTCTAACGATTTAATTTAATTATGTTATTTATTGCGATAAATTCACATTTTTAATACGCTCCTACTATTTACCATTAAGTTAAACGATACAGATAACAATGTTGAAAATATGATCTTGGCTGTGGAAATATTCTTTTCGTACTTTTACCTTCTTTGCGATATTAGACCCCTTTATCCATTAGACAGAATCTGCATTTAATAATACCGACGATCACACAGTAGCCGATTTTACATCATAAAATTATGTGAAATTGTAAATTGCTATTTTTTAAGCTTTTTTTCTAAGTATAGGCATTGTTTCAGCATCTGGTAGGAAATTATCGGTTCCTGCCAAGCGAATAACAGGAACACCTTTAAGTAAGAGCCAGACATTGCCTCGAAGTATGGGCAGATCGACTCCCATTCAACCTTGCCATAGGACTATGCCTATCAAACCGTCCTCTACCCCACCTTCTGTGAAAAGACAACTGTCTGTACCCGGCAACGGTTCACCTATAAGACGTCCCGGAACACCGACCACTTCGAACAGTAACAGAAGCACGCCAACCAGAAAAGTACCCATTTTAAAGGGCGTGGATCCAAAACTTGCGCAAGTAATTCTCGATGAGATTTTGGAAGGAGGAGCACCAGTGCAATGGGAAGACATCGCTGGTCAAGAAGTACGTCGTTACGTTATTTTGGTCCCTATATTTAATTGTTCCGCTAAATTGATTGTTTTCATCTAATTTTAACTTTCAGACCGCGAAGCAGGCTTTACAAGAAATGGTAATTCTACCGTCGCTACGACCTGAACTATTTACAGGTCTGCGAACACCTGCGAGAGGATTGCTATTGTTTGGACCACCGGGAAACGGAAAGACATTGCTGGCGCGTGCCGTTGCGACTCAATGTAACGCAACATTTTTTTCGATCTCTGCCGCTAGTCTCACATCAAAATACGTTGGAGAGGGTGAGAAGTTAGTGAGGGCTTTGTTCGCTATCGCGCGGGAGTTTCAACCCTCTGTTATTTTCATCGACGAAGTAGATTCATTATTGAGCGAACGTAAGGATAACGAACATGAAGCTTCGAGGTATGCCCATTTGTGTGTGTGTGTGTGTGTGTGTGTGTGTGTGTGTGTGCGTGCGTGCGTGTCGATTCTCTATCTACATTCTAAGAATTATTCTTGCATATTTGAATACATACGTGGATAGTGCATCGGTATGGGAAAGAACGTCATCGATTAACGTGTATTTCAGGAGACTAAAAACAGAATTCTTAGTCGAGTTTGATGGTTTACCATGCAATCCAGAAGAAAGAGTGCTCGTTATGGCTGCTACAAATAGACCGCAAGAATTAGATGAGGCTGCATTAAGGCGATTCACGAAACGTGTGTATGTCACGTTGCCTGACTTGCAAACGAGGAATGCGTTACTCCGAAGGCTCTTGGCCAAACACAATGATCCATTGACGCCCGAAGAGTTGAATGAGATGGCAGTTTTAACGGAAGGATACTCGGGAAGTGATTTAACTGGATTAGCTAAAGACGCAGCACTTGGGCCTATCAGAGGTAACACTGAAAATTTTTTGTATTTGTTCTGTACATTATGAGTGAAGATGAGTGCGTTTGGTCACTCATTTTATAGCCCTTTGTTTTTTGCAAACATGTCGTTATTTTGATGAATATATACACAGACATACATACGATGATCTCCAGTGACGCAAGTTAATTTTTTGTTTATACAACTAGTACATAACAGGCGCGCGCGCGCTGCGTATTGAATCCCATACATCTTCCAATAACATTTATACCAAATTACATTTTAATTAAACAAATTTTAACAATTTTCAATAAAATGACGTTTTAATCGGCCGTTTTTTAATAAAATCACGATTTTTTAGAAAATAGCCACATAATTCATCTTTAAGATAAGCCCAGAAAGAAATCGATATTTTTATTTTTCTAGAAGATATGAATTTTTGGGGAAAAGAATGCAGATAACATGGCATTTGATCGGCAATTTTAAGATAGGATATTGACTGTACAAATGGCAAATTTATTTAGAAATCTTATTATTTGATTTATTCAATTGTATTAAATCTAATATATAAAAATATGAAGAAAGCTCCAAAACACTTTTATGCTGTACCTTGAAAGTGTAGGAAAAATCCGTTACATGTTTTGTCCGTGTAGTTTAACTACAAAATGTGTTATCGTATCATTCTCAGAATTGAATCCAGATCAAGTGAAGGAATTGGACCTCAATTCCGTTCGTAATATTACAATGCAAGATTTCCGTGACTCCTTAAAGAGAATTCGCAGATCCGTTTCACCGGCAAGTTTAGCTGCCTATGAAAAATGGAACTTTGAATACGGAGATGTAAGTCTTTGATTTGAGATAAGCCGCTCCAACAAGAGACTCCAGGAAAAATCACATTTCAATGATTTGAATTTAATCTGTAAAACAGAATTAGAAACGCGTCCCAAAGTTTCGAAACCATGTAAAGAGTCATATAATACTGTGTATATCGACGAATAGTTCTTGTGTTTTTATGCTATTTTACGAACAATATTGATGTTTACAAAAAGACGGCAGTGAAAAGTTAAACAAGATTTTGTCCTTAAAATCGTTACGACGTGCTTTCGTCTTGATGATGAAAAGTCAAGATATTCGCTCATTGTTATCGTGTTTCGTATTGAACTTGGCCATCTATCTGTTCCTCATTGTAATTTAGCAATCGCATTAAAGCAATCTTTTACGATGAATGAAACGTAAAAAAAGGCCTTCCCAACTCGGAAATTCAAAAAGTTATTGAAACTTTGGCAATACATAGAGGATATATACAGAATATGTACCTGACATGTAATCAAAATTTTTTGCTGCCCGAATTCATTCTGAATGATTAAAATCAACTTTTGATGATTTTTATTTTTTTATAATACTATATAATACATATATTATAAAATAATATACAGTATTATAAAAAAAGCGAAAATAACAATATTGAGAATAATGAAAATATATTGCTTCTGCTGTAACTTATATATTTTTTATAATTTTTTAACAAACGATTGATCAGTATTCTAATTAATAAATCTTAATGAAATAAAAGAAATAAATTTTTTCTTTAACATTTTGTTCTGTGTTTCCTTTTGTTGAATAATAAAATAAGAACAAAAGAATGGTCTAATCTTCAAAGATTTGAATTGATTTTAATTTTTTAGGGTGAATTCGGACAATAAAAAAAATTGTTTATTACGTGTCAGGATATTCTCTATATATGTATTGCCAAAGTTTCTACAATTTCTTGATTTGGGGGGGGGACCTTTCCTTTGTTCAACGAATGATTTAATGTCAAATGTTTAAAAAGTTCTAAACTTAAAAGTTTCATATTGATTTTATTAAATATAATACACCATGTATCATATCCAGTGATCGGGTATTTTCAATTAACAGTTTCAATACGTAGCTTTAATGTTACCAGTTCGATATTAAAAAAATGTGTCTTTATTACTTATGTTTATTTATATATTCGTTAGGCTTGTAATTTACGCAGTTCCTTTGTAAGTTGTTTTTTGAAATCTACGATACAATGCTGTTTATTACGATAATTTGCATTTAATATCATGATGTGTTGATTATCTATTGCCGCAATTAACGCGTTAAATACTTAATAATATGTATTTAAAAGAATACATGTGATTGAGCACATATAGTCTAGCTGTTAGAGGGAATGTATCTTTTTAAAGTTGTAAATACTTTTAATTATTGTCGTTTATAAAATTGACACGAACAAATTGAACACAATGACATGATCTGACTTATTATTGCAGCAGTAGAAAGACTGCATTTGCAAAAACGGAACAGTGCGCGTCCAATTAGATAATAAAAAATAAGGTCTATCAGTATATGCAACACATATTAAAAGGAAAAATATTATATGTAGTTGCCTAATTACTATATTTGTGCGACATAGTAGAATATACACATCAAATATGGAAACAAGTATCTCTGCAAAACGCAAAATCAAGCGGAAATAGTAAATTTTATCTTACGCACGTTGATTTTGTGTTAAGTAAATTGTAAATTGCGAGCTAATAGGTATCGTTTCAAGTAGAATTGCATATATTAATCTTGTTATATTTGATACTATTTCAAAAATTCGTTTGATATGTATTGATATATCCAGTTTGTATCAATATATCGATGCAAAAATTCGTTTGATATGTATTGATATATCCAGTTTGTATCAATATATCGATGCATCAAGTTTGCACCAGACTATGCGCGAGATTCATGATTCGAGACAGTTAAAAATTCGCAATTTATCAATCCGTACGAGATTTGTGAATAACGCAAATTGATATATTCATCGAGTTCACATTTGTTGTTTATCATTCACGTCAATTCGTCAGCAGAGCGGTTTTTTTTTTTTTTTTTAACGAAATCAAAGGGCGCAAATTACTACGAATTGCGCATAGTCTGGCGCAAACTTTCAAGAATCATGTGTAAAGAAAGAAAAAGATGATCCGAGAAAGAAGAATGTAAAATTCTGTAAGACAACGAACTGAAAATCCAATCTGTGCTATATGAAATCCTAAGCATTTATCTGTAAAGCTCTATCTACATAAGTCGCAAACGCGGACATTTCTCTCTCTCTCTCTCTCTCTTTCTTTTTTGGTCGTTTGGTTCGTTCTTTCTTTTCTCCGCGTTTGCGTTTGGGTTGTGCGTTTGCGACTTGTGTAGATGGGGCTTAAGGATTATATATAAGCTCGATGAATATAATTGTTATCATATATATATACAAGATAAAATTCCGCGCGTGCGTGTGTGTGTGTGTGTGTGTGCGTGCGTGCGTGCGTGCGTGCGTGCGTGCGTGCGTGCGTGCGTGCGTGCGTGCGTGCGTGCGTGCGTGCGTGCGTGCGTGCGTGCGTGCGTGCGTGTGTACGTATAATGTATGGACACGATTTTTATGACATTTATTTATTGCTTCCGATGCTCAAAAGTAGAATAGTTATGCAGATATAGTGTATTACACAAATTGACATATTCAACTATATTATTACAATACTCTGCAATTACAATGTGGCACAAATTTATTGATCATTCCAGATCAATGACGATCATTCGTGATATCATAGAAATAGGGTCTAATGTCTCTGTAGTTTTGTAGAGTAAAACTTATCCCGTGCAGAGTAACAATATATTAGATAGTAAATTATTTTCCAATGAGTTTTATGCAAACAATGCTTCTTTGATATAGTGAAAGAATAGTAAATGTTATTTACAGGTGAAATTAACAGTTATTTAACAACAGATCTCTTTATGTATGAATAGAATATGATTTGTTTAAATAGATATTCTATTATAGATAAAACATAAGAGATAAATGTAACTCTGACTCCGACAGCTTATTCTCCGCGACACGAAGCATAAATTTGACATTTCGAGATTCTCATTATTGTAATTAAAGAAATCTTGTGATGTTAAACAGCATTCAAGAGCTGTGATGTTACTGCGAGGATAAACTTGATATTTTCGTGGCATTTTAATATGTATTTAACTGCATAAGAATGCGATATACAAATACTCTCTTGAATTATAATTCTGCGTCTTTCTGGAAATTATGTTTGTTAATTTTTCTAAGTGGAAGCGTACAAGAGCCGCGATAAGAGTTCGATTTTTTAAATCCATTAACATGAACGGAGGAGCTTCAGCATTGTCATGATGCTGACTCAGCAGTTTTATCTCCAAATTACTTTGTGATATTAGTTTTTTATATTAATCCTTGCGCACTGCCTATGTAGATTATAATACATATTGTATTATCTATGATATTATCAAATATGAATTATGTTAGTTATATTAATTTGAAATTTGTACTAATTTTGCACAACAAACTCTTTCGCATATAACAATGTATTATTCAAAGACTTTGGTCTTCTATTATGGAACATGCCGAGTCTTGATTAAGTTATTTTGCTACTTTTATAATATATAATAGTAAAAATTGAGTAAGAATAAGGATCGCATATAATATAATATTTATGCTAAAAATTCTACTTAATACCATTTAATATGGTATAATGGTAAATGCATGAGCTACAAGTTAAAAAAAAACTACATGTTTCCGAGAGATTCGTCCCTTTAAAATATTATTTTTCTATGGTTTTGGCGAATCAGTTATATTTAAGTTGTATGTACAAGTGATTATATCAACGATTTTCAAGATCCATTAATATTGTTATGTGTATTCTTTCGCGACAAATTTATCAAATTATAATTTTTACTAATCCATTCCAAGAGAGATGTATGACCTGTATATGTATATCCAGCAGTATTATAGAGTATTTTAAGCTGTGTTGTAAATTACAAACATTAGATTGCCATACAAATTTTTACCAAATATTCTTTGGTCGTGTAGTGTACCGTTCGTAACGTATTATATAAATTCGTGAAACGTTGGCGTTAGAGAAACGACTCTAAAAAGTATATACGCTGTATCTTTTTCTATGCCATCAATTAAAATGGAATATGAAATTCTTTCGTCATTTTTGCCACACACACATACACTCTTGCCTTTCAATATTTATCTACATTCGCAAACTCACTGGAATGGTAAACTATCTTCATGATGTGGTAGTCAACAGAATAATTATACATATCTATTTAATAGATGTTCACCAAAATAACTCGATTAATCCTCCTGTAATGTAAGAATAGCACAGTAGAACTGTACAGAACTGTAAAACATTCTGATGATATTTCATCAGTGTGTCAGATTGTTTCAAGGAATACGTATCTATGAAATATGTAATAAATGTACGTACAGAGTACAAATTATTTCCCTCACATTTCTACTTACAATTAGTTTTATAAGCGAAGATGCAAATCTTTAAGATTGCATCTCACAATTTCTTTTCTTTTTTTCCTTTATTTTATGATATTAAAAATATGTTTCTATATAATTAATTACTATCTAGAGGTAATGTTTATTATTTATAAACACAATTTTTTCTTCCATCAATAAATTGTATTGTTGTGCGAATTGTATGAAATAAGAAAAAGTCGTAAATTCTGGCTAATAAAAAGATATGAGAATATTACTTTTCGCATAAATCGTTGCACAAGTGTTGAAACGGTCCCAAATGGTCTGCAATAACGTCTTCCTAGTTATTGTGGACATTGTCAAGGTGTATTGGTTGTAAAATAAAACCGTATGTATGTATATGTATATGTACATATACATATATCTGGGTATTGTTAATTTTGCGCCAAATATAATTGTGTTATACGTATATATATATATATATATAT
>NW_012026987.1:100232-111622 GCF_000956235.1 Wasmannia auropunctata
CCCATCGGAAAAAAAAAAAAAAAAAATTCGTCGAGTCGCGCCTCGTCGGCGCGTTATCGCAAGAAGTTAAATTAGGTACGTGGTAATCGGGCGGCGATATCTGTTTGCTGAAGTGTTTATACGAGAGTCCCTCGCGTTTATTGATACTGTAAACGTCGATGTCACGCCGCGTCACGCGTGCACGGTTAATGAGAATACTGAGTCTTAAAATGCAAGCTATCATGACACTTTACATATATTTCGTATATGTATATATATATATAGATATATATATATATATATATATACACATGTCATAAATTATTGTTACTACCTTAATGCCTTATTCACTCTACTCCATAACTGCAAGAAAGGGTAAACTGATACACAAGTGGGAGAAGTTTTTGCAATTATTGAAGCGAACGGTTACGAAATAACGTACACGATATTATGTATTTTAAATATTTATTCCTTTTTTCAAAAGGACAATTTGTTTTTATTATAAGATAACATTATCCTAAGCATCTTCGAGGGTTCGACACCCTGCCGTACCTAAATTACTCATATATAACATTTTTTGTTTTCTCTCTTACGATTTTTCTACCGATTACATCGCAGGCAACTCCGTTTTTCCTCTTCCTCTAAATTGGCTTTCCGTCCGATATTATTTTATCGCAACCAATCGAATCGTTACCACGCCCGGCTTTATTTATTTCCCTCGTTTACCTCGCATCTCGTTTATATACTGACTTTATACAAATTGGTTTTGAAACTTTTTATGGCATTTTACCGTCGGTGGTGAACTGAGGTGATAAGACTGATAAGCATTCTCACATATCAAACATCATTGGAAATAATCCATTTCGGTTCTTTTTACGAACATCCGCAATACAAAATGAGAAATAGTGCTCCATCATTCTTCAAACGGGGATATTTATTACTCCGGAACGGTAGATGAACGGACTTGAACTCTATTCAGACGAATGCAATGGACGCGACGTAATCACGCATACAAATCTAGTAAAACAAAAGTTGTTTCACAGAAAACAACAATATAATAGGGCTCGTGTGTGATTGGGTACTAAGGCACTGAGATTATCATCTAATTTATTAAGTAATTTCAGATTAGAATTACCAGCAAAACAGCAAAACAGTCGGAAACCGATTTCCGGAAACATGACAATGATAACAATGTTTGACAAGTTGAAAAAGAGAGTTGATAAACGGCATTCATCTGGGAAATATATTTACTAACATTATGACAATTATTTTCGTATTGGGACGTCGCGTATCTGAATACACAAAGTTTCTCTTCTTCAGGTAGCCTGAGAGGCCAATCACCCGAGCCCTAAGCGATTAGCGAAAATACCGAAGAGAATAAAAGCAACTATATCGTTAATTGTGCTACGCGAACTTTCGTTACACGTTAACTTGGAAGACACGAAGGAATCGAATCGTGTCATGTACAGACTACGATAATAATAATTCGCAAACGTATGTATATTTTATCACGATTGATTGTCAATCAAATCGTTCCATGCTCTATGTGCTGCAAGAACAAGATATCAATTACCGACGTCCGCGTAACAAGTTAGTAATCAAATATGTATATAAATGTTTCCAATTTTCATACGGGTGTCTTAATCTCGAGACCAAGATATCAATGACTCGTCCCTTGAAGTTGAGAAATATCCCAATGGAAGTATGCGTGCGTTTATTGTTATTATCGTATTAGACTTAAATTACATTTATTTATTATTCTTCGGTTGGCTAGATCGCTTATACAAACGGCGAGGAATCATTAGCATTACAACGGAGTACGTTAATACTGATATCTTTTCAGACCACCAGCTATACTTGGCTGTACCTTTAGCAACGATCACAATCCCTATATATTCTTCCTTTATTTCAAAAACACAAGTATTCTCAGAAAAAAAGAGAAAAAAAAGAAAAAGAAAACAATAAGCGCATCGCGACCTTCATTCATTTACAGATGAAAAATGCAATATTCGAACAATATATCGAAAATATGATGGTCAAACGAGATGTGCGAAGAGAGTGCGAGCCAATATGCCATTTAACGTACAACGTCGTATGTAATTAATATATTTGAGCTGGCATTCGTGCAAGGGAATCTCGATTCACTGATGTCTTTTGCAAAAACTTACTCACTCACTCACTCACTCACTCACGCACGCACGCACATATATACATACATACATACGTACGTACATATTACACACACACGCAACACGCACGCACGCATTCTTTCTCTTTCTCCCTTCCATTTTTTTTCTCTGAAGAGAATCATAGCAAAATTTTATACATTAACCACCGACGATAAATATCACACAACGAGATAAAGTTGTAACTCGTTACTCAACTCTCGCAGAATTTGTTTGTTAGGGAGCCCCGCACGCCTTAGCATACACGCGTCCAAAAGTCTAGCTACATCACAGGCGCCGTGTCTAGCTAATCGCTCTTCTACCTTATTAACTATGTGTCCAATATTAGCAATACTCTCCATATTTATCTCAAATAAACATTTGTGTTGCGCGCGCGCGCGTTATTCATCGACAATTCGAGATTAAAGAGGGAGGAGTGAGAGTCGAGATGTCAGTGGCAAAAATATTAAAAAGGTATCAACAACGCAAAAAAATTGCCGCGTACATACATACGTCACTTGCGCAGCACAACGGGTGCGGGGCTCGGTTGAGTTTCGGGGTTGAGTCGCGAGGAAAAGTTTGGAAATATACCTGGTTCAACGTCGCATATATCCAAGTAGAAATCGTGAAATCTGATCAAATTCTAGCACTACGACGCGCAGCGGTACTATCTGACCAGGCGGTGCCATCGTACAAGCGTCATTGCAAGGCATCGAGATTATGTTTATACATATTTACCTCGATATAACATTACGCGCGTCTATGACGAACGTGGAAAAGAAAATAACGTCTTTTTCAGTTGTTGAAAACGAATCAATTGTGTACATCACAGAAAGGAGAGAAAGAAAAAAATTCAGCATACCGATTGCATGCATTTCCTTTTTTTTTTTTTTTCCCTACTTATATCCAATATATCTGCAGATTCTGCAAGTGAAATCGCATCCTAATTGTAGAATTACGTGTTACATAACCGAAAACTCGAATGTAAATGTTGAAATAGGTATATGTCGAAACGATTTTCGCGATAACCCCAGGACAACTATATCGTACGTAACAATTAGCCGGTGAATGATTCAGTTTCATTGCGTAGGGTACTGATGTGGCATGGTATATGTTACCATAGTGGGCTGCTGGCCCGGGGGCAAGGGCGCACTCGCTGTCGGGGGTGCCGCAGTTGCTTGCGTCGGTTGCCAGGCTCCCGCACCTGGAGCGGGCATCCTCATGCTGTTCATGTATTGAGCTTGTTGCCCATAATATTGACCGTAGTATTGAGCAGGTTGCAAGAATTGTCCCTGCATCTGCGGATAGCCCTGTGGATACCAATAACTCATCTGTTGACCATAACCATACGCGTATTGTCCCGCTCCTGCCGTCACCTGTTTGACAAACAAACAAACAAAAAAAAATATATATATATGTGTGTATGTACACATCACATGTATGACACACCATGTATAAATTATTAGCCAATATACACAAGATAAAGTAATTTGCATAAATTTGTGTATGAGAGAGAGAGAGAGAGAGAGAGAGAGAGAGAGAGAGAGAGAGAGAGACTGGGGGGAATGCTTTCGATATGCATCTCTTATAAAAGTAAATAACCTGTTGAGCTTGATGATTAGCATTAGGACCCACACTGTTTGGGTCGCCATTTTCTTTTCCCCAAAAACATTTAACGATGCTGCCGTTGATCTCTGTATTATGCGTCGATTCGATGGCATGCGTCGCAGCTTCCTTAGTTGTGAATTTGATAAAAGCGTATCCCTTGTCTTTAAATACTCTTACATCTTGAATGGTACCGAAAGGGGAAAACGTCTTCTTTATCAGTTCGTCCGTGATACCGTTCGTAAAACCTCCACAATATACGGTACAATTGGTCGGACTACTTTGGTTATATACCTGTTGAGAATGAAATTAACGTTTAGATTTTAATATGGAAAAATCAGTGTCGATCGAGAGATACAAGATGTACGACGGATGCTTTCTCTCGTCCCGAACAACATGCGGTGTCTATCAGTGGTGGCTTTGCCATTAATGCTACAAGTGGCTACAAGTGGTTGTTCTCTCCGAGTCCATAATCACGTTAGATCCAATCGTCTCAAGTAAAAGCGTTTGTCATCGATGAAAATCTAAGTGACTAGAGCTTGTTTCGCGAGCGGAGTTAATGCAAACACGAGTCACCAAGGTTGTCACGAAATCAAATTAAATGGTAAAAATGTTGGCTACATTCGCCCCGACGATGAATAGTAGCCAAAAGTTGTTGGTTGAGCCTAAGCTAAAGCTAAAGCTCTTTAGCCTCATAGCATACATACCTCCTCGTAGTTGGGTTTACTATTGTTGGAATGCCGGGGCCTCTCGGACCTCGGTGGCGGCGGTTTCCTAGTGGACCAGTTGGTCCTGATGCTGCGTGATCCCAGCCACTGGCCGTTCATCGCATTGATCGCCGCTTCGGCCTCGGACTTCTTAACGAACGACACGAACGCGTAGCCCTTACTCTTGAGCGTTTGCGGGTCGCGGACGATCCTGCAATTGCTGATCTCGCCAAAGGGCGCGAACGCCTCCTTGAGCGTTTGTGTCTCGATCTCTGGCGAGAGATCGCCTACGAATATATGATGGTGATTGCTGGTGTCGAGTTTCGGTTGATTGCCCGGACTGGTCGCCCAGTTAACCTTCATCTCCTTCTCGAGGAACGAGCGTTTGTTCATGGCGGCCAGTGCCGTGGCCGCGCACTGGTGGTTCGTAAACTCGACGAAGGCATACGGGTCGTTGCCGGGCTCCCGGATGATCTTGCATCCCTTCACGGCGCCGATTTGCGAAAAGAGCGCGCACAGAAGGTCCTCGGACACCGAGGTGTCCAGGTTGCCCACGTACAGCGTACGTGGATTACTTTCCTCGCTCATGTTCGCACGCGCTGCTACGGACGCAGCTACCGCCGCGGCGAACGGCACTTTCACTTTTCGCACGCTCACTAGCTGGACTTGGGAGCTAGCCGTCGTCGTCTCGTCTCGTCACTCGTTCGTTTCTTTCGTTTCGCCCGTACGTTTTCCCGCACACTCTTTCCCCTCTTTGATCTCGCTCTCGCTGAGGCTGTCCAGCGCCTCTTACCCTCCACACGGCCTCCACGCGTCACACGGCTGTCCGCGGTTACACGGCTATCCGCGGGAACACGATCGCTGCGGCGATTGGCAACTCACATCACTCGCGGTCGACCGTTCGCAACCGTCAAACATCCGGGCACTTACCAGACACCGATCCGTTAGTTTTTTCCTCTCGCACGACCGACAATAAGAACGCTAAGCTACACCCAGCCTCTACGTCATACTAACATAAAATGGCTGCCCCGCGCCGCGCCGCGCCGCTTCGCGGCCCGCTTTCTCCCTTTGACTCGCGCCGCGCCGCGCCGCGCCGCGCGTGCAATGGTACAAACTTCAAACGTGAGAGCGCGTACACGCGTCCCGCAAAACGTCCCGGACGCGCCCGCCCTTTGGCAGTTTGGCACCGACCAAACTCACCAAACTCGTCAGTCGTCACGTGTATGTGTGCGCGCGCGCGCACGCACGCCCCCGAGTTCTCGCGATCAATTTCAATAACAAAATTAAAATTATCAACGTTCCACATTCGCCCAAGAGATACGTGTTCTCTCTCTGATCATCCGTCGAGTTTTCCAACAGATAGCGCGAAAACTCAACGCGCAAACTATCGACCTTGCGAAACTTACTAGAGATGTTCTAGTCCCATTCTATTCTCCGCGACGGATGTCCGTCACACAACGGAAATTTCCTCACTGTGTGTGTGTGTGTAAGAGTAACGTTTTTTCAAGCCCTACACGCATGCATGCCATTCGTAGTACAGGCAGTGCACGCATAAAGCATAAACGGCGTAATCGCGTTAGGGAGGATTCACATTGGAGCGGAAAGACAGAAAACCAATCACAAGTTGCACTTGGCTACCAAGTGCTACACTTGCTAGCACTTGATTGCCAAGTGCAACTTTTCATTGCTTTCTCTCTTTCCGCATTCCGTTTTTTCGCGCCAATATAAATCCTCCTTCAAGGTGTGAATTCTCTCTTATGCTTTTCATATGCTCCCAACCTTTAAACGTGGGGCTTGCTGTAAAAAGGAAAAAAAAAGAGATAAAACATTATGATTATTATTGTCGTAATATTTATTTAGCAAAGAATCTTTGACATATATTTTATAATTATTTTCGATTAATTTCAAAATAGAATCAATATTATATTACAAATTAATTGAATGTTATACAATAATATTTATTACATTAATATTCAGCTGCAGCTAATTAAAAAATGTATTACACACGTACGCACGTACGCACGCACAAACCAGCTATATAATAAATATTTTATTATATAATTAATATGTAATATAAATATTGTTTTATGAAAACACGTTCCATTTACAGATATCGTATATTACAATTACAGTATTTTCATTTTATTACACATGTGTATATCAGTAATTAAAATGCGGATATATCATTGTAACAATTAAACATTGACTTACACTGCCGCTCATAAAAATTTGAATACTTGCATCAATTTTATCAAATGATTAAAACATTTAAAATTATAACGTTACAAAACAACAATTGCATACTACTCTTATATACATACTAATCTTATTCAGATACATATTGATATATTTGCAAAAGTTTTATAAATTATTTTAATCTTATGTGCCAAAATATACTGTTTTTTTCAGAATGGTAATAGTATAATTTGAAAATTTCAACAACAACTGTTAAAATAAATAATGAAACTTTTGCAAATGTATTAGAATAATTGTCTAAAGTATACAAGTAAACTAGTAAAATATAAAAGTATAAAGTGTCTAAAGTATATAAGAGAGTAATGTAAATGTAATTGTTGTTTGGTAATGTTACATATTTTTTTAAAACATGACCATTTGATAAAATTTATATAGGTGTCCGAACTTGTATGAGTATTGAGCAGCAGTGTACTTTGTCGCTTATAACTACATATTTTGTTGTAAACAAAATTGTTGTTAACAAGTTAAATAAAATTTGATTATTTTTGTATCTGCAATATTGCACAGATTGTTTTTAGCGATATAGCCAAGAAAAGCTAAAAAATCTCAAGATTTATAAAAATCAATTTAAAAAATTACATAGATTTAATGACATATTAAATAGAATATATACAATAAAATGATGTAAATAATAAATTTAGATTCAAATTTTTATGTCATTGTGCCATTTTCATTGTATAAATTAATAAACTAAGAAAGACAATGTTAAGAAAGTTCATTTAAAGTTCTTACATCGTTTAACTGACAGTATATTCAGTTATGATAAACACACTTCAGCTGTATTAGATATAAAAGTTCTTTTTATGTTCAATACACGTTATGTTAAAAAGATTTAATTTATATAATACATTCGTCAAATTCTTTAAATGATACAATAAGAGCTCGATAAGTCTTGGCAATAAACGTACGAAGTGATTTATACATGCGATGAAAGCATTCCTTGTTAACCTTTACATCCAGAAATTTGCCAGACTTTGAAATAATCGAGCTTTTACTGTAGTTTAGCAGTTTTTGTGACAAGGTAAAATTTGCTTGAGCAAAACTTATTAAACAAAATTTATAAACTTAAGCTGCATATATGTAAAATTCATTGGTTTGCTGCTATTCAGTCTTTGTCAGATATACATATATTAAATGATATTTAACACTACATGATTTATAAAGGTGTATCTTAAATATCCACTAATTATATGTATAGCGTTATTCTTTGTAAAAAAAACTAATCAAAACTAGTCAAAAAGTCCTAAATCAGTTTTTTTCTACAATATTACTCTGAAACGACCACTATTGCATAATTACTGCTCCATTGAGCATTGTAGAAAAAAATGATTCAGGACTTTCCGACTCAATTCTTTACAAGGAATAACTAATTATAATTAGTGGCCGCTATTTAAAATACTCTCTCTCTCTCTCTCTCTCTCTCTCTCTCTCTCTGTGTGTGTGTGTGTGTGCGTGCGTGTGTGCGCGTGCGTGTGTGTGTGTAAAACTTTTCAATGTCATGTCTTATCTATTTCGCATAGTTATTTGCATAATTTTTAAGTATATTTTTAGTAAAATTTACTTTAGTAATCAAATAATCCAATAAAAGTATTCTGCTCCAATATTTATTAAACTTAACAAAAGGACAATAAACGAATGAATTATTATTGCAAAGTAAATAAAAGATTGCAATAACTATGTAATTAAGACCCGAAAAGAAAAATATATCTAATAGACTCGATAAGAAAGATAAAGGCACTTCTTTTTCTAAAAGACATTGAGAGAGAATCTACGTTTGAAATTGCGTGACAAGTAACTTAGTTGCTTTGGCAATATCGTAAGCACATGAACGTACTTGTTGTAAACAACGATCCATATGCTCAGCATCACTGGTGCATCTTTGAAGACCAGAACACTCTGCTTGAAGTCTCCCGGTATTGCCGTTTAACTGGCGTAAAGCAGACCTGATATTCTCCTCAATTGGATTCTATAATAGAGATATATTATATCTCTGTCAGCCAAAGAATAAAATCAGTAATCTTACCTGAGGAAATATAGCAGTTAATTCGGCAACGGCAACGCGTATTCTCTCGGCGCAAGGGACAAACGCTTCTCGTTGGCTTGGATCTTGCATAGCCATCCACAGTTCTTGGATTCGTCTGGTAACTTGCTCCGTTCGTCGAGTTACCTCTTCACTGGGTGGCAGATTAGGCGCGCCACATTCCCACAAACTTTGCGTGTTACTTCGCGATAATGCCTCGGTGTCGCGTTTCGTCTAAACAAAATAATGCAAAAGATATGGTACGAATATATTATATATTGTCAATTTGTTTCGGAAAAAAAAATAATTACTTGACAAATGGTTGTTGACCATGACGCTGGTTTCCGTAGGCCTTCTCTAGTTTCATACATAGATGCTGGTCGTTGATTTCCACGTATAGAGGACGTTTTAATATCGTGTACTGGCTCTAATTCAGGTTCCTGTTCCCCATGCCCGACATGCCCGTTCATGTTGCCATCGCCAGGACCTTTGATCTAAATTGGTTAAATTTTTTCGCATTTCATCATGCGATTGAACACTGATAGGTATATATTACATTGCGTGTAACACAAATAACGTTGTTATTGTGTGTCTAATACAATTTTGTTAGTTACTTGTAGCATATGCTTCAGTTCGTTGTTCTCTTGAGTGAGCTGCTCGATGACAGTTTGCAGGCTGTGTACCTGTTCGCGGAGATCTCGTACGGTTGATTCAGATAGAGTCAATTGTTTTTTCAAAACTTCTACCATGGACGGAAGACCCTTAGCGATTGGTGTAAATGTTTCCTGAAACAATGTAATACAATAATAATCTTAGTTCTAAATTAACATACTTACACTATGCAACAAGTATCGAACATGTTATAATGATCACGAAAACAAACTGTTATAAACTAATGTGTATGTAGATATTATCATTGTATTGTTGTTATGTAAATATATAAAATCGTGGCGAGTAGTTTAGTAGATTGAATTCATTGTATGAATCAGTCTAGTAGCTAATTAAAATGTTTCACAATAGTCAAATTTACACTTTTGGCAATGATCGCACATGCACAAGCACTTTCAGCATCTGTGCACTTGCCTAGTAACACCGCCTACAGAAAAGCCATGTGCTCAGCCAATTCCTTATTCCTCTTTTTGTTATTAGTGCTGGTACCTTTAATATTTTATCACAAACAGATAAATACGACTAAGTAAGTTGTAAGTTGCAACCTAGTTTTGTAAATTTATATATTTTTCGCATTCTTTTTTTTCTCATTCTTGATGCGAGTTAAAGAAAACAATTTGCAAAACTATATACTACTATATACTTTCACATACGTTGTATCTTAGTTTACAGCAGTTAGAAAAAATAAAATATATATCCTCCTTTTATGCAAGAATGTCTGATGATATTCTATATTGTCATTCCAAGGATGGACAGTCACGTTTGTTAATGCATTTTTTTGTGTTTTAAAAACTCGAGTTTTTAATTACCTCATAAATAACCTTTACTTACTTCATTATTAATTTTAAGCTGATTCGAAACGTCAGATGAAGTATTATCTGTAGATGTTAGAGCAGCATAGTCGTCGTCAGATGCAACACTGTCGTACAAAGGTTCATCGTCAGACACTTGGGATCCATGCTTACCAAGTTGCTCTTTGCGAAGCATAGATATCGCGGGATCTAAAGAATAACAGACAGTGTATAATAAATATGATGTAAAATAACTCAAAAAATCACTCCGAGTGAAATAAATGCGCTATTAATTTGATAATATTACTTTGAAGTGCATTATTAGCAAGTGTATGTCTTCGATCCGCTTCGATCAGTAAATCTACGATAAGAGTGGTGAATTCCTTCGGCGTGAATCTCGCTAATTTTTGTCTTCCTTGGTTTCTAGTAGATGACAATTGTGGATTAACTGGCAGAAATGGAACAGTACATTTCTCCGGGAGGGATGCAGTTGAAAACCAAACTATGTAAAATTCAAATATGACAATTTACTTGTGTACTTATATCACATATTTAATTAATCATTTATATTCTTTGTACAATTATATTAGTAAGTTTACATTCTTTACTCACCCTTCCAAAGGAATAGCATAACAGAGAAATATATATACATATATATATATATATATAACACACATTATTAAAGCATATTCAATTACGGTTAATTTCTCTAGTAGATAAAAGAAAAGAATGATACTCACTTGCTTCTGTTTCTCGACGATCCACCTCATCATAAACATCCATAGCCAACTCCTCTAGCAAATGATTAGGTAACTAAACAAAAATAAATCTTAGAAATATGAAACAAAAAAATAAATCCTATCTTAAAATTTGCCGCGTTACCGGCGTTGAAGCCTCTTTCCCCAATGTTTAAAAATTCATATCTTCCAGAAAAATAAAGATATAGACTTCTTTCTGGGCTCATCCTAAAGATGAATTATGTGGCTATTTTTAAAAAAATAGTGATTTTATTTAAAAATGGCCGATTCAAAATGGCCGATTAAAACGTAATTTTTTTTTAAATTTATTTTTTTCAAAAATTGTTAAAATTTGTTCAATTAAAATGGGTGGTGATGGTGGGTGGTGGTGATGGGTGGTAATGAGTGGTGGTGGTAAGAAATGGTGGGCCAAAAATAAATTCTTATTTTAAAAATCACAT
>NW_012026987.1:111642-115902 GCF_000956235.1 Wasmannia auropunctata
TGGAGTTCAGACGTGTGCTCTTCCGATCTTAAAAAAAATTTTTATTTTAAGAATTACATGATATAAAAATTTTTCAAGAAAAAAATTTGTATTTCAAAATTCACATGATATAAAAAATTTTCAATAAAAACTTTTTACTTTAAAAATCACACAATATAAAAAATTTAATTTATTACATTATTATACGATATAAAAATTTATTTTAAAAATCACATGATATAAAAAATTTTCAATAAAAATTTTTTACTTTAAAAATCACATGATATAAAAAGAGTAAGATGGTGGATCAAAAAAAATTTTTATTATAAAAATCATGATATAAAATATTTAAAAAAGAAAATTTTATTTTAAAGATCAAATGATATAAAAAAATATTTAAAAAAATTTGTAGTTTATAAATCAACTGATATAACAAATTTTCAAAAAAAAATTTTTATCTTAAAAATCAAATGCCATGTTATCTGCATTGAAGCTTTTTTTCCTTAATGTTTAAAAATTCATATCTTCCAGAGAAATAAAAATATCGACTTCTTTCTGGGCTTATCTTAGAGATAAATTATGTGGGTATTTTCAAAATCATGATTTTATTTAAAATTGGCCGATTCAATATGGCCGATTAAAACGTCATTTTATTGAAAATTGTTAAAATTTGTTTAATAAAAATGTAATTTGGTGTAAATGTTATTGGAAGATGTATGGGATTCAATACGCAGCGCGCGCCTGTTATGTACTAGTAAAGTAAATAATGAAAATATGAATTTCCACATACCATTTGTAATCTGCTTCTTCCTTCCAAAGCTAACTCGTTTTTATCCAAGAAAGAAGCCAGATCAGAGCTTATGAGATGTTGATCGCCTCGATGACTTGGTTTACGAGAGCATATGTGATATGTCAGTCTATCTGTTACTTCGTACATGCATTCAATTATGCGTTCAGATAAATCTATATGACCTGCCATTCTGTGAAGTGGAAAAAATGAAAAGAATATTTAAAATAAATATTGAAATATTCTCCCGTTTATGATAAAGATATTATTTTTATACTTGCTTGGCAATATCAGCAGCTGTTTGTCCATTTAAATCAACCACACTCGGGTTTGCCCCATTAGCTACTAAAAGTTCTACTTGAAGAGCTTGTCCAGCACGAGCTGCCACGTGTAGAGGTGTGGTTCCTTTCTCCTATGTATCATAAACATGTAATTTAATAAAATTATTTCTCCACAATACTTTTTACACAATGTAATACATTGGTGTGTGTGTGTGTTATACTTGTGAATATACTGCTATACTAAAATATACCTTGTAAAAATAATTGGAGTTGGCTCCTTGTGCCAACAACCTCAACGAAGTTTCTAAATTACTCGTTCGAACGCTACTGTGCAACTGTTTACTGAGTTCCTCCTCAGTACAACATTCCTCCTTGCTTGGCCGTAATATAAAAGCCAAGTGTTGATGTTTGGCCTTAATAAAATCTGCTTTTATTGGACTATAAACAAATAATATAAAAAGTAAAAACTGACGTACATTAGGAAAACACTTATCATTTAGAGTTAATTTCAATCAAAAACGATAACTGATAATGATCTCTATTTAAATTTGATTCATTAAAAAAATGTCAGAGTATCTTAAGGAAAGAATCTTAGAATGAAAGTTGTATATTCTGCGACAAAACAATGAAACATGTGTCAATATATAACCACAATACTAACTGTAAGGAATCCTTGGGCTGCGGTTTTCGTCTACTAATCTTGGAGTTGCTAGGATCTAGCAGGGAATGTTCCCAAATACTGTTGGCTCCGTTATCACTCAATGTATGCACCATCTGAAATATTTAGTTGATAGTTTTAGTAACGTTTACGTTAGCTAGAGCTGTAGCTATAGCTACTGCATATGTACTAACGTTCAATAGGTGTGCATTCCAAACGCCTTTGTGTAATGATTTGATGTGCGACACATGACGTCCTAAACTACGATGAATCCCGCAGCAATCGTCGCATAATAAAATAGCTCTATTTATTGATGCCCATCCTGGTTCTGAAACATCACGATACATGATACCATGATATTCTCTTAATTAAACGAACATTGCTAATTAGAAACTTGCAGAAACATAAATATTATACTTAAGGAGGATACTGTACATTCGTATTCGTCATACAATAATCACACGTTTATCTTTTATTAACAATAAAAAGTAAGAAGAGAACGAGAGACGATGAAAGAACAGAAGAAGCCGCGCGTGCGAACTTAATCAGTCAGAACCAGAAGAAGGAAATGCTGCGCTCACCGAGTGTCCCGCAATCAGCGCACACGTCTGCGCTCGCTCTGTGTTTAGGACGCGCCATACTTGCTTCACCTCAATTAGTGACACTACTGACACTCAAAACTGACTGAACTCACTCTCGTGCATTATGTTGCATCGCGAGCGCGCGATATAGACGATGGAGGTGGACAGCGACGATGACGAGAAGAACGATTTGAAGTAGAGCGAAGTAAAAACGCGAGTCGGGTTGTTCCATACCACCACCACCAAGATTACCAAGCTCCCGCGGAGAAGCAGAAAAATCGCTTGGTCGTACGATTGTAGCGCGTCTGTCAGTGGTGAGTTTCATAAATTTCACATCAAAACCAGAAGATTGTTGATAAGATAGCGTCCTGATGCGAGTCGGTCATTCGGTGGCATCCGCGTGTATGTATGTATGTACGTATGTACATACATACGTGCGGTGCAACTTTTCGAATTATATGTATATACCTGCAGCGACGCATTAGCGACAGACATACCAGCAGTAGCAATATATAGTAATTAGACCAATCAGCGCCACTTACGGAATTGCGATCAACTCTAGATATCCAGTATATAATAAAAGAATTTGGAAATGAAATTCATTAATAATTACATAAGTAAAAGGCAGAAGCTAAAAAATTATCAAACACGTTTTTCTCGTGTCATTGATTAAGCATTAACATTGTAGAAAATAATAATATATTTATTGTGAAAATATCAGCGCAATTACAATTACGATCGTTTACGGTATAATGGTAGATAAGGATGGAAAAGGATTTTGTTTAGATATAACTAATTTTTTATGCTGATAAGATATATAGCCTTTAATCTTGCCTTCATATATTAAATTGGCAAGAAGACATTCTGTCTCGTCCATATCTATATCTTCCATCCCATACATCTGTAACGCCACAAGCAAGCTCAGCACTGGTATCTGATGTGTATTCAACGCCAAGTATACTTTCTTGAATAAATTTCTATAAGCGATCAGCTTGAGTTTTTCCACAATTAGATATATGCCTGCGTCTATGAAGAAAGATTCGTGTTTTGCCATTACTCCTTCCAGAGAACGTAAATCTCCTTTCCTTACAGATTCCATCAGCTCCCAAAACTCCATCAAATTATACTTTTCCAAGACACTTTGCTTGGGCATATATCCCAGGAGCATCTTCACAGGAACGAGATAAGTCAAGATCAATCTCTTATTTTTTGAGCACTGTATGTGACAATGCTCAAACGCATAAGTCAGATACTCGTCGGCTGAAACAATTTCAGGCAAACGTATGTTTCTCTAATTCTCTAATATTATGCAAATAGTATTATTTGAGTATAAGACTAGCGCAGTTACTGTAGCCACGCTACAGTCTCAGTAAAAAGCGAGATCAAAAAAATATACTCTTACCAATTTTATAATCACTGTCAAACATGGCTTTCCGGCCAACGAAAAACTTGTAAGTAATTTGTTGAGCCAATGCAAAGTGATCTTTATAAGGGGATGATTCTATGGCCCGTATCAAAGGTTTGCACAAGTGTAATTTATTGATTCTGAAATATACTTTCAGTAATTGATTGATTAAGGCTAGCATTCCCCATCGTTTTGTATCTTCTTCTGAACTTCTACTGTCAGCCGCGCAAACTCGGAAACAGGCCATCAAGCACTCTGCACATTTCTCTAGAACTTCACCAGGCTTTACGTTTTTATTGTTTTTAACATTTTCTGCACCTATCGCCGATAATCTTAGCTCCAGACACATTACGTTCATTACTGGCAACATCCAGTTTTCCTCCTTTTGCATTTGTAGAATCTTTGCAAGACATTGCACAGCTGAGCTCTGATAGTTGTACATTACCAACGGATCGTTCTTGTTCATAGCAGATGCAGCTCTACAGGGGACAACAAAAAGGAGTGATTGTACCAAGTCTAAATAAGTTATAAAAAGGATGCATTTCTTTCCCCCCAGATCGGAAGAGCAC
>NW_012026987.1:115922-167923 GCF_000956235.1 Wasmannia auropunctata
CTCCTCCTTTTTTTACCTCAAGTGGCAAAGTACCAGGTCGTCTAATGGTGCGGATAAGTGTTCCATGGCCTTGTTCAAGGCAGTTTCTGAGTTACCAATTTGAGGTATCGAAACATGATTATGTCGTAGAGACAAGAGATCCTGAAGACAGAAGAATCATATTTATGATAGATTAGATAAATGTAAACCTCGAACCTTAAAATCTTTGTGCCAATCATTTACCGCCAATGCCTCCCCGTCTTGGTTAAGCCACACTCGCCGAATCTGCGAAATAAAGAAAAAATAATGATCTTACAATTAATATTATCATACAATACCTTTACACGTCTTGTGTGTTTACATTCAACTATACACCCTACCTGCATTATATAAGAATCCATTTAGATTGTAAATAAAATATAAATAATAAAACTTTTGTAACACTTTGCAAATAAACAGAATTTTCAATCAAATGAGAGATTGAGAGATCTTGAAAATATATAGCGGCGGCCGTCGCATTGATTTATTTATACATACACGACACTACGGACAAACGGACACGGATTCAGGGAGCATTCACATTGGAGCGGAAAGGCAGAAAACCAATCAGAAATTGCACTTAGCTGCCAAGTGCTACACTTGCTAGTACTTAATAGCTAAGTTCTGATTGGTTTCTGCCTTTCCGCGCGCCAATGTGAATCCACCCTTTTATGCTCGGTTGGTAATATCATTATCCACCGACGAGATTATATACTGTTATATAAAGCGACCATCAAAAGCGGCCTGCATGCAGCAGCATGATGAGCAAGATGTTATCGACTTTTGACATAAATTTGCAATTTATTTGAATAATGTATTATTAAAATCATGATTTTTATTATACAAAAGCTTTACAAATAAGTATAAATATTTATAATTCTATATTATCATATACATATATTGCCGCAAAATTACTTTTTTTTTTCCAACTCTTTTATCCATATATCTCTCTGGATAATTAAACGCGGATGGTAACCATAAAAACGCGTGCAGTTTTAAATATGTATATAAAATTATAATTATTAGCAAGATATAATACAAATGAATTACAATGTACATTGATTTAATATTAAATCATAAAATTAATATTATATTATTGATTAATGGCTTAAATTTTAGCAATTATGTACTAAACAGCCGCACGCTAACTGATCCTGTAAGGCAGTCGGTCTTTAAATAGTATATCTCGTCGGTGCATTATCCGAAATGACTGCAGGTAATGTCATTGTTCTTTTCTTACCTCGTCGCAGTGCTTTGGCCTTCGCCCAGTTCGCGCGACGCGCATAGTGCCGCATAGGCATAGAGCATAGGTTAGGAAACGTCAAACATCTCGGTTTTCAAATCATTCGGGGAAATGAAAGAACTTGAAATAAAAATCTCGAAGCATCGTTACCGAATTCGATCTTCGTCTGCCGCATCTGCATATTGAACATAAAGCGTGTTTTGTCATTCGCGATATTTTTTTTTTTTTTTTTTACTCTGAATGGCACGTCTAACCCCCCGCGTAAGGACGACGCAAAAACGATGACCAATACTTCTGGGTGTGTTAAAGGTGTATATATAAGCGGATTTTCTGATGTGTGATGCCTAACCTTTCTTTCCTTCGATCTCTACATGTTTTTAAGTCAATTTTATAAGTTGTCTTTTACTTAATGAACACGAAATATTATTCGCGAAACAATTATTGGATTAAATATTGCATTTTGTAATAAAACTTGTAATTGATAATGTATGTACAGCATTCTCTTCGCCTCTAAACAGTCTAAACGGTCATGGCACACAGAAAAACTTTAACAATAAAGTAAGACGTAAGCAGTACGTACAATACGTTTGTAGTACCTATACAATACAGTTATGGCTTTATATTTTCGATTGGCTTACTGCTTAAGTTTTTCTGTGTGCCATAGCCCTAATGTGCAAAAAGTTCCAATAGCAATAGACAATTATAACTTTAGATTGCTAATTTAGAATATCATTTATTGTTTCAAATAATTTTAAATAATTGATGCAAAAGTAGTATTTATATGTATAAATTATATATATATATATATATATATGAAATATTTTGTTATTTAATTCATGTACATGTGACATTTTTGTTTTGTAGGTATTAACTGTGAGTACAGTAACAATGGATACTTTGTTTACTCCGAATATTCCCGATGAAGCAGAAGATATACCGCAAACGGATGAGCCAGTTTGGATTTTTGGGAAGAAGTACAATGCTATTAAAGGTCTAATAAATAATCAAAGTGTGAGTATTTTTGACAAAGTCGATTGTAAGATTGTATTAAATTTTAGAACTTGATGCAATACGAAGAGATATTCGATCCAAATTATGGTTTACCTATCGCAAAGGCTTTGTTCCCATTGGTGGCTGTAATTCTACATTTACATCTGATAAGGGTTGGGGTTGTATGTTGAGATGTGGGCAAATGGTTCTAGCCCAAGCCTTAATTACATTACACTTAGGTAATCATACATATATATGTATGTATATATTTTTATTACATAGCTAATAAATTTAATGTAATGCAGTCAAATCTTCCATTCTTCTTTTATCATTGTCAAATTCAACGACATATTGTAAGACTATCAAAGATTGTTAAAAAATTAAGAAAAAAAGACAATATTAATTTTACAATTTTCTATATTACTTCTAATGATTTTATAAGAACATTTTATTCTATATTTTTGTAGTTTATTTTGACATGTAAATAACTTGCCAGTTATCCTAATTAAAAAATTACATATAATATAACATTCAAGGAAAAATCACATAAATTATTATATAGTATAGCATTTTACTTGACATAGGTAAAGATTGGCAGTGGATGCCGGAAACGAAGAATAATACATACCTAAAAATTTTAAGACGCTTTGAGGATAAAAGAGCTGCTGCTTTTTCTATCCATCAAATTGCATTGATGGGTGCATCCGAAGGAAAGGAAGTTGGACAATGGTTTGGTCCTAATACTATTGCACAAGTATTAAAGTATGTATTATTAAAGGAATTTTAATTAAATAAAATTTTAATTTAAAGAAAATTTATTCTGTTTCTTATGTATGATTTGAAGAGAGCTAAAGAGAAAGAGAGGAGAGTCGCTGCGTCGATAAAATCTGACAAAATCTAACAAAAATTATATTTGAAATTATATATTATGAGAGAAGTACATTTCATATAACTTAATGAAATGTTTTCATAAATTTAATTTTTTCTTATTTCTCTTTTGTTTTAGAAAATTAATTGTGTATGACGAATGGAGTTCTCTTACTATACATGTTGCACTAGACAATACCTTAATAATTAATGATATTTGTAAGTATATAGTTATATTGAAATTATATTTTGTGGCAAAGAATAAACAAATCTTTTAGCAAATATTAAGGAATAGTAATAAATTGCATATAATTAAAGAAGAAATATGCCTTTAATTAACTAATTAAGAATCAAGTATATCAAACATATTAATTAAATGTATCATTTAATATTCATTTGACAATACATGTTTGTTCTTTTAAAAAATATACAAATATACTAAATAAAACAAAGCTTATTTTTTGCTATTATGGAGAGAAACTGACAATTAAATACGTTATAATTAAACAGTTATACTGTACATTATATTTTTTGAATAAATTTAAATTACTTTGTGCAGTGGGACAATGTAGAGTAGAAGGTGGTGTAACAGCAGAAGCAGATGGAGAAATTCCTCTAAGAGCACCTAGCCAGTGGAAACCGTTGTTATTATTGATTCCGCTACGCCTTGGACTCAGCGAAATTAATCCTGTATATATTAATGGACTCAAGGTAAAAATTTTTGTATATATGAAATATTACATTTAAATGCTATCATGTTAACAGGTAATCGTATGAAAATATGTTATCATATCATATGTGTGTGCGTGCGTGCGTGCGTGTAGTCTCCTATCTTAAAATTGCCGTTAGACCTCCTCGCGCGTGCGTGTAGTCTCCTATCTTAAAATTGCCGTGTTACCTGCGTTGAAGCCTCTTTTCCCCAATGTTTAAAAATTCATATCTTCCAGAAAAATAAAGATATAGACTTCTTTCATCTTAAAGATGAATTATGTGGCTATTTTTTAAGAAATCGTGATTTTATTAAAAAATGGCCGATTAAAACGTCATTTTTTTGAAAATTTATTTTTTTCAAAAATTGTTAAAATTTGTTTAATTAAAATGGATGGTGATGGTGGGTGGTAATAAGTGGTGGTGGTGGGTGAGGGTGGGTCAAAAAACAATTTTTATTTTAAAAATCAAATGATATAAAAAAATGTCAAAAAAAATGTTTTTATTTTAATAATTAAATGATATAATAAATTATAAAAAAAAATTTTTTTATTTTAAAAATTACATTATATAAAAAATTTTTTAAACAAAATTTTTTTTTTTAAATCACATGATATAAAAAATGGTGATGATGAGTAGTTGTGATGGGTGATAGTGGTGGGTGATGGTGGATCAAAAAAAATTTTTTATTTTAAAAATCACTATAAAAATTTTTCAAAAAAAAATTTTTTATTTTAAAAATTACGATATAAAAAATCATAATATAAAAACTTTAAAAAAAAAATTTGTTTACTTTAAAATCACATGATATAAAAAATGGTGGTGGGTAGTTGTGGTGGATGGTGGTAGTGGGTGGTGGTGGCGATGGTGGTGAGTAGTGGGGGGTGGTGGTGGTGGGTCAAAAAAAAATTTTTTATTTTAAAAATCACATAAAAAATTTTGTAAACAATTTTTTTTTTTTTAATCACATGATATAAAAAATGGTGGTGGTTAATAGTTGTGGTGGGTGATGGTGGTGGGTGGTGGTGGATCGAAAAAATTTTTATTTTTAAAATCATATAAAAAATGTTCAAAAAAAAATTTTTATTTTAAAAATCAAATGCCATGTTATCTGCATTGAAGCTTCTTTTCCCCGATGTTTAAAAATTCATATCTTCCAGAAAACTAAAAATATCGACTTCTTTTTGGGCTTATCTTAAAGATGAATTATGTGGTTATTTTCTAAAAAATCGTGATTTTATTTAAAAATGGCCGATTTAATATGGTCGATTAAAACATCATTTTATTGAAAATTGTTAAAATTTGTTTAATTAAAATGTAATTTGGTATAAATGTTATTGGATGATGTATGGAGTTTAATACGCACCGCGCGCAAAGCGTCATTTTTTTCTTTTTTAATTTATTTTTTATCAAAAATTGTTAACATTTGTTTAATTAAAATGTAAATTGGTATAAATGTTATTGGAAGATGTACGGGATTCGATACGCAGCGCGCGCGAAGCGCGCGCCTGTTATGTACTAGTATAATCTGAAATACACGTTATGAATTTGTAAAAACTTTTTTCAGACATCATTCAAGATCTCACAATCTCTTGGAGTAATTGGAGGAAAACCAAATCTTGCTCTGTATTTCATAGGCTGTGTAGGTTTGTAATTTTTGTAAATTTTTTCTCGTTTTATAAAAATATAAAGTTTATACAAGTTATTCCAAATGAATGCATAAAATAATCATTGGTTCTAGGAGATGACGTGATCTATTTAGATCCTCATACCACTCAGAGGTCAGGTAGTGTTGAAGACAAGATAAGCGAAGAAGAAATTGAGATGGATATTACATATCACTGCAAATCAGCTAGTCGTATTCCTATTACCAGCATAGATCCTTCTGTGGCGCTTGTTAGTATTAATAAAGTTACTCTATTTACTGATAGAGAAAGAGAAAGAGAGAAGATAATTGAGAGAGAATATTGATACAATATAACGTTTTTAACATGCAATATATTAAAAAAAATTATAATTAAAAATTATCAATTCAATTCAATATTCGCAATAATTAATGATTGAATATATTGGACTATTTTATATAAATACATTTATGTATACTATTTACTGTGTAATTATAAAGACTATGTTATGTGATTATTAATATATTAATAATTGATCTATTATATTTTTTAGTGTTTCTTCTGTGCTACAGAAAAGGAATTTAAGTCTTTATGTAAATCAATGCAAGAGGAATTAATTTTGCCTGAAAAACAGCCATTGTTTGAGCTGTGTACAGAGCGTTTGGCACATTGGTCACCAGCAGATGATGCTGTTTCGGAAGCGATAGCAGCTTCCAGTTGTAAGTATCTAAATAGTTATCACTAGGATGCGAATGTTTGGCCACGATCTCGGGACGCGCGCGGAGAACCGTTGCGTGCGAGTTAGTTGGATGCTCGATGAAATGAGACAGCAACATTTGTCGAGGAGACTCAGTTTTATGAATTATTAATATTTCTGTCAATTTCAATTCAAGTTAAGTTTTCCTCTAAAGATTTCGGCATTTTAAAGAAAAGCGTTCTCATGCGATCTCGAATCAATACAGAAAAATACAGAAAAAAATCTCTGCACTTTATTTATATTGAGTAGGCCGCGCTGCAGCTGAGATAGATATCATCAGATATCATATTCGGATAGATCGAGCTTCAAGTCTTCTCGAGAAATGCTATCTCATTTCAGCGAGCATCTGACTAACTCGCACGCAGCGGTTCTTCGCGCGCAGCGTCTTCTCCTCAGCATCGTGTCCAAACTATTGTATACATGTATATTTATTAGCTTAAAATAATTTTAAAAAATTTTGATTATTGATCATTTATTTGTAAATAAAAGAATTTATTTACAAACAATTATTACACAAATATAATTCTTTGTATAGTTGTAGACTTTGAACACATTGAGCGTCAATACGACACATCTGATGAAGACTTTGAACTGCTTGGTTGACATCCACCTAATTCATCTAGTATTGCGACAAGATGCAAACTAATTGAATATTATAAAGTGATGTTCTTAAAGACTATTTGTATTTTCTAGTGCAATGCAAAGTTAAAACACACAATATTAAAAATTTCGCGCGCGCGCGTGTGTATGTGTGTGTGCGTGCATGCGTGCGTGTAATAATTTGTGTAATATAATAATTAAATTGCATACAATACATATATATATATATATATATATATATATATATATATATATATGTTTAAGTCATGCATTTGCGCGACAGGCATCAACAAGTGCATACATTCGTGCTTTACGAAGATTTTTATGTCGCTGTGGTATTGCATTAATTATTTACCATTTTCATTTGATTATACATGTGTAATATTTTAAAATAAAAAAAATATGAACCAGATAATTTTTTAAGATTTTTGAACGTAAAGTTAAGAACTTAAAAAAATTGTCTCTTGTACTCGTGAGCTATGATAAGTACGTAAATCGCTGATATTTAAAAACTCTCTGTCATACATGACGAAAAAGCGTTTTCTAAAATTTTCTTCAATTTTTTTAACGAGTATGTGATGTATATTTCGACAATAAGTCGATACTATAACGAATAATATAACACACACATACATAGAAATAATATTTTAATATTATTAAAGTTAATACTTTAATATTAACTTTAGGTTTAAATAACAAACTCATATTGTTATAAATATAAAATTTGTACCAAGTTTTTATTAAAGAATTATACTAAGGGAAAGAAAGGCAGAATTAACTTTTATTTTCAAAGAATTTAATTTTACTTAACATAATTTTTGAAAATCTGAAACATTTATGGAGATTATTTATAAATCTATTATTATTCATATAAAAATTGTACAGATTTTCATGAAGAGAACTTGAGAAATTTTTTTTGTGTACACAGAAGTTAATCATATCTCGGGATTCGGAAAATCTCTTAATATCACATGGATGATTTTCATAAATTTATTCAACCTGTTTACTCTTTTCTTCATTTCAGTTTCCATTTCTGCTCGTGTATTTTGCATATATTATAGTATTTAATATATTAATATTACCATACATCACCAATACCACGTTAGAAATTTTAAAAAATTTTTAGAAAAAAAAACACATTTACATCTTATCGAGTTTGGCACATTCTATATGTATATATAATACATTAACTTATTATTTTATGCTGCGGCATTTTTATTGATAGATCAAGGCTATGAATTGGAAATATGAGAGGAAACACTTATTGCAGATCGCATGTTTATAAGAATATGATGACGGTATACAATCCCAAATTCTGGCAATATAGGTAAAACAATTACATTAAAAATTATTTTGAGGGAACATTATTTGAAAGACTGTTCAAAAATCGATTTTAAGTTGAAAGTAAAACTAATTACATATTGCCTAAAAATAAATAATACTTATGAATTGTATAGTAATCGTTACTTCTGGTATCAGAATATCAAGTCTTACTTATACATATGAACAAAGTCAAGGAATTGAATTTCTAAAGAAATATACAACGAAGGCGAAGTTAAGCATGTACGAAAATGAAAGAAGAATACTTACATGTTTATGCAATAAAGTTTTGCATAGTATTCTTTCCGATTTTTATTATCAAGATTATAATTTTATTTTTCATTCGTTTTTTTTTTTCACAGTAAATTGATTGGATTGATTAAACATATGAAAATCTTACAATTCTGAATTTATCTTATTTTTCAGCTTTCACGAGATTGAAACAAAAGATTTGCCGGCTATATTCAATTACATCTTTGATTATACAGAGCATTTATACTATATCGGTCATTCGATGGGAACTATTTCGCTATTCACTTTTCTGTCAACAAAAACAAAACCGGAATACAATATAAAAATAAAAATAGCTATTTGTCTAGTTGTCTATTTAGCTATTTGTCTCCGGTTGTTCTTGGATGGACACCTACATTTAATGAAATATTTAATAAATTGCCAGCACTGCTCCAACTTTGAAAATAAACGCAACTTTTTATTGCACAAGCAGTGGTATTTAAAATACAGTCGGAGATTAAATAATTATTTATTTATATTACACTTAATGTGTTAAAAATGTTAGCTATTACGAGCTAGTACTTGAATGTTTGTTTTATACGTTCCAGGAAGTTCTAAAAGAGCGTGAAATATATATGACGTTTTCTCACAATCTTTAAAAACTGTTACAGTAGCAAGAACGTTAATGAAACGAGATAATGCAATAACTCAGATTATTTGCGTCACTATATTGTTCTTAATCGTCGGTCCTGATCAAATACTTAACACTGTAAGTTTTATTTTATTACACAATGTGAAACACAATCATAAATACAGTATATATAATAGCATACTCTTTATTATATTATATAAACTTACTAATTTTTTATAGTTTTATATATATAAATTTACTGCGCTATGACTATATCCACTTCTCTTATTTGTCTTCTTTTTCCTTTTATAATTATTAATTATTCTATGACTTTTCATCTGTATAAATTATTTCTGTTATAGACACCCTGCCAGATTTGTTTTCTCATTGGCCAGCCTCTATCTCACTTCTGTACAAACGTTAATTCATCATTATACTAAAATATTATCGTATGAATGAGTATTTCCTTTTGTATATAAAGCAATAGCCTAATTAATGTATAATATTAAAAGAAAAAATCAAAATTTCCATTATCGTTTAAGATGAGATCGTTGAAAAATCAAAATTAATTTTTAATTGGGTACATGTATGTGTAACAATCGTTTAATCTTTTTCTTCACACAAATGTAGTTTTAAGTTTTGAATACATATTTGGATTATTTCAGATAATTGTCGAAATTGTGATTATAAAATAGCTGAAAGTTATAAGCGATATAAACAGAAAACACCTCCAAGTTATGAGTTTTTCCTTTTCATGCAGCAAATGATATGGTTAATATAGAACAGGTAATAACAGTTCTCTTTTTAATTTTTGATTGCTTAATTTTTACTCACAAAAAAAAGCAAAAGAAATTTTTACACGAATATGACGAAAGGGTGACCACGTAATTGTTAACAATATAAAAAATTCGATTGAACACAAAATGTAAAGAGAAAGATAGTTGATTTAATTATTATAATTTATATTAACTGAACAATTTGTTTTTAATTCTTTATACGTTTAAATCAACTCGTTATTATACTATCCTTTTTTACGTTTTTGATTTTCAGAGTGTGTTTGAACTTTTCAAACGCTTACCAAATGTTCTTCTAACTAAGGAAATCCCATATAAACTATTCAATCATGTTGATTTCACATGGGCAATCGACGTAAAAACTCTTTTATACGATTATATGTTAGAACTAATGGAAAATTGATGCTAATCCAAGTATGACATATTCTAATGAATGTAAATCAAATGTAGAGAAATCCTAATCTATCTCTATTCTATGTAATGAAATGTTAACGGGTAAACGAGAAATTACTCAAAAAAAATAGGTGCATATTCTATTTTTTAATCAGAATATACCTAATCTTGTTGCGTAAAATCAGTAAAATCACAAATCAATACTACCTTTGACATTATTAAGCGAATTCAATAATAATCTGAAATGGAAGATGTCAATTATTTTAAGATTATACAAAGTGATAAAGAGAATGTAAACGCTTATAATGCATCGATGTAACCCCGATTTGATTTCGACATCTTTATATATTAAATGCATTATTACAAATACTTGTTTTTACTTAGTTATTACAAATATATGTTTACGTATTACACAACGAATACAAATTAAGAAAAAAAGAATCTCTTTTTATTATAATAACAGTCCTAATTAATGTTATAAATGTGTGTGCGTGCGTGCGCGCGCGCGCGCGCGCGCGCGCTTATGTGTAGTTAAATAATAAATAAAATAAAAGTGTACTTCCGTAATTTTTATTATATAAGACAAGATATCTGAAAAGTTATCCATATCAATATCGCAAAATTGTTTATTCCAAAAAAAAAAACACAAAATATCATTAAAGTTTCTCTGTCCACTGCTATAACTACTACATTGAATTATGAACGGAGTTTTGATTGTAATTTCTTTCGACCTGTAAGAAAAATGAAGAAAAAAATTCTTGTCCAATTTCTCGCTTTGAGTGCCACAATTTGATAGAATTAAAAAAATCTTATGTTATGAAAATTGTATGTTAAATTATTGATATTTAGGTGCCATTCAGATGCCTTGTCTTATAAAAAATTTGTAGAATAAATGAATTAAACTTTTGTGTCATCTAAATCAAATTTTGTTGAAAAAAAAACTCGAATAGCTATACCTCTGTAATACATATGAAGATTATAATCTATCATACTTTTACAATTAGTATTATATATTTTTTAATTAAGTCTTTTAAATCAAAATTTTATTAAAACAAGACACTGACTTGTAATTAAAATATAGTTTGTTATCTATTTGATCCTTGAAAACTTGATCCAATAATTCAAAAATTCTATTAATATTTTTTGATAAAAAGTCGATTTAAATTTTGAAATTAATCAAAATATCTTTCCTCTTCTTCTTCTCAGTTATGTTATCGTTATTTAACTCATTTATTCCGACATTTTGTATAAATCAGAAATGTTGCGTTATTCGACAAAAAGTATACATTCATTGTTTAAGTTTCATTAGATATTTGCTCATATATCTTATAAATTAAATATATTTGAACTTTTATATTATTAACCTATCGAGAAAGAGCAGTTTCTTTTTGTTAATCTACTTTTAAATTTCTTAATGATTCATATTTAATGATTAATACTGAACGTATATAGAAATGCCGCGCGTGTATAATCGATCGAACAATAAAATGAACCTAGAGTGAGCCCGGTGAACCAAGATAATAACAGAAAGAGCGCAAGAAATAAAATCAAAATGGAAGCTCAGCTTATTAAAAATAAGAAATAGTATTAAGAATAACGGAAGCTTGTTTACGTACCTGTGTAAGTACGACAGTGTGTGTGTGTGTGTGTGTGCGCGCGTATACTCGTGTTTGTTAATTATAAAAAACGATTGAATTACAAAGTGTTTAAATTATTTGTGTATGCTTAAATATAATATATATATTTATCTCACTGATGTGCATGCATTATATTTGAAAACATACTATTCTATATGGTTTTACAAGTATAAGAAATAAAAATCTTTAGGGGAAAAAAATTAATTTCAATATATATGTCTTGCTAATATAAGAGGTTTCTTTTTGATCGATAAACGAGTTTTCTGTTCGTTACGATTTAAATTTATATGCGTAATAATCTATTCATTATATAACTATCATATCTTGACTGTATTATTCAACAAAGAACACATGCGATCATGTGAATCGCTGTCTTAGGAAACAACATGTTGCAGCAAAGGCAATTTTTTTTCGGTACTAATTGTCAGCAGTCACATTCAAGTGTACAATATGAAATTTGTACCTTGTCTTGACGGTTTAGTTTCTCAGGTTTCTCAGATTTTCAAATCTTGGCAATATAATCAGTCCTAATTAACATTTCTTTTCACAATGTTTAATTATCTAAAATGTATAACTTCTACGGCATTTTAGACCGTGCATTTCAACAGCGTTAGCCAAATGTTACAACGAAGTATCCGATGGTGGTGTACTTTCATGATGACTAATTTGACTTAGAGAATGTTGTAAAGCATCAGGCGTTAGCCATTCCTTTGGCAAACAACGTTGGAGAAACGGTACGCATGAACTGAAATATGCCAGACGATTTACCCAACCAGGTATTTCCTGTCCACATAGAATCTAAAATACATTGATTTTTATTACATTTTTCATGTAATTTGCTCTGATTAATATCGTTGAAAAAGAGCAACGCACCAACGTGAACTGACTGCTGAAATGATTACAGTTTTTATTCATCAAATGATAACGGTCCCCTCTAAAATCTTTACCCAATTCTGTAATAATTCTTGAAACATCTTCTTCTGTGAAATCTGTATATCCAATATGAACAGATTGTCTAAAAAATATAAAAATAAGAGAAATGCATTGATTTTTCAGGGCACGTGAAGGAAAATATATGCTTGATTTGTGTTGACATAAAAACAAATACATGTATGTACAAAACCTTACCTATATCTAAATTGTTCGCCTAATTCTTCGGCTACTCTCGGGGTGATTTCAAAAATGCCACTTTTTGGTTGAGCATGACCACCGTATGCATATTCTATAGTAGAAATATATTTGTCAAATTTGTCAATTTCTTTTACTTGTACTTTTTTTCCCCCTTTTCTTTAATACAGCACATACCTGTTCCATATATTTCTACTCCAGAGTGAAATACACCAAGACCAATAGGTGTGGTATATTCATTTATCCAATACTACAACATAATATTTAATAAATTAATTTACATCTAGTACGACTAAGAACGACATCTTCCGATTATTTATTTTTTATGAGTAGCATAATTTGGTTCTTCTGAAAAACTGATTAATCACTAAATTTATGAAAATTATCTCAACTGATAGTAAGAAGCGATTCATAATAATATTCATTTTACTTGTGCTATATTGGAATTGTACAAGCAACTTACCATATCATAAACATTAAGAATGATTGGCTCGCGTGCCATTTTTGGGATCAATTCCTCACTATCTTGTGGATAACCCAAACAACTGGGGAAGGAGAGATTACAGTTAAGGCCAGACGAAAACATCACTGGAACTTTGTAATCCACTAAAGTTGGCTATTAATGTTCTAATACACCTAATAAATAGATATACAATCTTACTTTTCCATATACAATCTCTGTATATACAATCAAGGAATTTAAAACTTAATTACTATACGATTGATTTAATAAAATATAGTTAAGTATAAGCTGGAAGTTGTAAAAGATTGACTTTTAGATACTCTGTCTGAAAAATACTATGTAAAGTTTACGCGTTTGTTTTTTTCTAAGTATTACAAATATGATCCAAAAGCATATACAGATGCACATGCACACACATATGCATAGTATCTCTTTTGACATATTGCATTTTTTAACAAAAGATTCTTTGAGCAATTTTGGAGTCGATATTTCGTTAACAATGACATAAATATATACTAATACAAATATTAAGTAAAAAAAGTAATACCTTTGGGTGCTGATATAATGTAGGCTTGACACACGTACACACGCACTAGTACACGTAATGGTCGTTAATGTTTTGTATTTAATTGCTAGATACATCCATTCTTGTAAGACTACAATATTTTATTATTCGCGTGCTTTGATGTTCTTTTTTCTTCTATCTTGATTTCTTAATATCGTACTATTACAGTTGTCTTAAGCCATTAAACATCGCACGTTACTTTGATACATAGTCATCTCTAATGTGAAATGAACAAGATGATTCATTCTACATTCGGAATACGATATTTTCCTTCGAATAATAAAGAGCCACCTTTTAATTAAAAATATTAGATATCACTGCGTGTGTCTGTGAGTGACCGTCTGCTTTAACTACGTTTTAACACAAGTCACAGAGAAATAAAGAATACAATGTAATGTTATTCGCGAAGTGACAACCCGTTAAATTCCTCAAAGTAATGCACAAAATTCAAGTTTGCAAGCATGCTACACGGACATTAATAATTTATTTTTTGCTATAAGATTAAGAGCAGCTTGAGCTGCTATTAAAGATTTTGTAAACGGTTCTCTAGCGATTATTTTTTTCCGAAACTGATACTGATAAATGTCACTTCTCGCCTCGTCTCTCGTTTGAGAGTCGGTATAAGAATGTATTTGTCAATGCGCGTCATCTGTCGAGGCGCTTACAAGCATCTAGTTTAAGCACTAGCCAAGCGTATACCAGAGAGAAGCATGCTTCTCTCTGCGTATACATATGATATGAAAAACACCTTGACTCGCACTCGCACCCCCCCGCTGGGGGGTAGCAAGAACAGCAGAAGGCAAAAACTATTAACTACCAACGCGAGTTCTGATTGGCTTCTGCTTTTCTGTTTTCCGCTTTTCTGTTTCAAGATGTGAATTCGCCCTTACATCATGGCATTCGTGGCATATTGATGCCTGCCTCATGCCACTGCCATGCGCGCCAAGTGCCAAGTGTATGTACTACATACACTACGTAGTTAGTAGTAGTTTATCAGCTGATTTTGCTAATGTATCCTAACGGATATGTCCTCAAAGAATTAATACTTGTTGACGAGCTAGCGTGAATGGTCAATCTTGTTCTCGATTTTTATAAAATTGGACAGTGATACTTAATAATGGGTCCTTTACAAATAATTGCGCGAACCAGAAAAATTGGTATGATGTCCACATAATTTTTGTGACAAAAGTCACAGATCTTGATTATTCTTCCTCTTCCATTTCGTTTCTTTCTCTTTATTTTGTCTGTACTGAAACACTGCAGTTACAGCTACGTTTTTCTCTTATTATATTAGCTAATTAGCCTAGAACAAAGTACCATTTTCAATGTTTGTTAAATTTACAGATTGCATTACATACCAATATATGTTGATTACAATTTATGTGCAACTATTCCCTCTTATTATTTTTATTACCCTCTCACTTATTCTATTTTTTATTGTATTTAATTAGACTGCAAATTTATCAAAATTGTTCAATTTGTATAATAAAGAAAACTTTCTTAATGTCTGTAGCAAAATTATAATAATAAATAATTTTAAAACTTATATAAATGTTTTAGCTCCAAGATTTCTTAGGATTGTCCCAAATGGAGTAAATACATATTTGATTCGAAGTAAATATTATTATGTAAATGAAGAAAAAGATAAAACCTGGTCAGATATTATGGAAGCTGCAACTACACATATGTTTTTTCATGAAATGTTTCGAGGATTTGGAATTGTTTTGTCTCAGATACTTAGGGAACCAGCGACGATAAATTATCCTTTTGAAAAAGGGCCTTTGAGTCCCAGGTTCAGAGGAGAACATGCCCTAAGAAGGTAGATGTTTATATAAACTACAAATACGTTGCAATTGTTTTCTGATACTGATTTATATACCTATATATTTTCTATATTTTGACATTAATCTCATTTATTTTATATTTGTAATTAATAATATAATAAGATATACTGCAGCTTATATAGTTTGTATTTTCAAATTTTTGATACATTTTATTTATATAGTCAACGCAGGCACTGATGTTTATGACAAGGAGAAAAGAAAAATATGACAAATTAAATTTTTCCAAATATTAAAATATTTAAACGTTAAATTCATTGAATCTTTTGGGGGATCCTTCAGGTATCCTTCTGGAGAAGAAAGATGTATCGCTTGTAAATTATGTGAAGCGATATGTCCTGCGCAAGCTATTACGATCGAGGCGGAAGAAAGGGCAGATGGATCTCGACGGACTACAAGATATGACATTGATATGTCTAAATGTATCTATTGTGGCTTCTGCCAAGAAGCTTGTCCAGTAGATGCTATTGTTGAGGTACAAAGTGAATGCAATTGTTAATAAAGAGATAGAGAGGAGAGAAGGAATTTTATAATATTGATAAATGAATTATTTCACAGGGTCCCAATTTTGAATTTTCAACTGAAACTCACGAGGAAATGCTGTACAACAAGGAAAAGCTGTTAAATAATGGAGATAAATGGGAATCTGAGATTGCTAGTAATATTCATGCTGATCATTTGTATCGTTAAACATCGTGTTGTAATGTAGTCATATTTAATAATCAAGTAAAAAGGGTATGGAATTGAATATCGAAAAAAAGTTCTTTTCCTACCGTTAGTTATGTATACTGATGACATATGTTTAAGTAAATCAAATAAAAGGTTACATATATATATATATATATAGTTAAGTGTGGCTAAATATTTTTTAAATTAATATTTACACAATAGAACTATTGGCGAAACTTAAGATTGCCCAAGAGTACCGAGAGGTGCTCTTGGACAATCTTAAAGACGGCCGGCCAAAGGCAAATTTTGAGCCTGCCCAATGAGTATAACCAAATTAAATGATTGGTAATGTCATCGTTCCTCAATTACTCCCGGGCCCACTTGACAGGATTATATGAAAATTTGCCTTTGTATGTATATATACTATAGAATATAGTTACAACCCGTAATTTTATAAATATATGCGTATTTTTTTTTTTTAAATATAGATCGTCGATGATGGTGCGGTGATACTATAGATATAGTATAGATCTCCATTACATTACCCACTGCAAGAAAATTATTACGTTATCGACAGCTGATCTAGAGTTGCTCTATCTTACCGATAGGACTTATTACTACATATAATAGTGTCTAGTAGTCTGTAAAATGTGTCACCGCCAAACGCCATGATGCCCAAATGCAAATACTCATGTCATTTCTTGAATGAAAACCTTTGTCCAATTCTTTCTTTTTTAATTAATAAATATTAAATACTGTAAAAATAATGGTATGTAAGCACGAAATTCAATCACGCCTGCAGCAATATTGTTTGGAAAGTTGAATGTATTTTTAGTTAGGAAATAATTCGTTTTCAATCATATATTAAAAGTATGACAGGGTTATTTGCATTCTGCATAGTCTCTTTAATCCTTTATTGTTTTTTTACTCGGTAAGTGCTCGGAAATTTATTTAAACATAATGTCAACTTAGTAGTGAAATGACAGTAGTGTATATCACAATTATCTCTATCCAACAGAGTTGTACCAAGGCTGTTGGCATGGATAGTGAAACGTCGTTATAAAATTCACTTACGAGTAGGCCATATATCTGTACCTTATTTTATCTTCCGTGATGTCAATGTAACTAAAAATGGCTTTACATTGGTAAGCTTTTCAAGTAATTGTCATTGAATGTTTAATTATGTTGTGTATTATAAAACAATGTTTAATTTTAGCAAATTGAAGAGATAAGCATACGCAGCAGTTTACTTAGTAGTGACGTAGCAAAACTCTTGGCTGTCGTTATGAGGGACGTCAGAATAAATAAAGATATTCCCGTTAGTCCGACGTGTAAGATAAAGCAGTCCAATCAACTATTAGATTTTAGAAACAAGAAAATACCTCCGATTATAATAAAATGCGTCCAGGTATGTGTGCAGCGCTAACGCTAAAGTTTCAAGATGTCACATTTTTCTATGTATTATAAAACTATTATATAAAATTCATTAGACAAACTGCATGTTTATTGATGATTTGTTTTAGTTTACAGCTGTACATGTAGAAAACATTAGTCTACTGGCTCTCGGCAATGGTTGGTTGGCTAATGGGAATGCAGAAAGCCTAAGCTTGGATGGCAGTATTGTACATGGTGCACGTACGTTATTAGCATCCGCCTCTATTGTTGGTGGAACTATGAAATTACTACGACATGCTTCCGATGCATGTCTCTCTCAAATAACATTTGCTGGAACAGTAGAAGCCACGTTTAAAGCTAAAGGAGAACTCTCGGTTGAGGTATAGCATTAAAAATTTGTTGCGTTAATACTTGAAAATCGATATAAAGGGAAAAATTAGTCACTTTTGATAGCCATTATTATTATAATTTTAAATGAAATCTATATACTTTGCGGTAGTAAATAGATTTTTAAAAAATCTATAGTCTGACCATTATCGACCATTTTCGAAAGGAATCACAAGTGGGATCTAATTTATAGACATTATGTATCGGAGTGACACAAACTGAAGGATCTGGCGGCGCAGGTCTCATTCAGTTCTTGAGAGATAGAAGTTCGCCAAGTACTACAGCTTGTACATGCAGCAATGTGCATAACAACTCCTCCAATAACTTAATGACTAGAATAGCACCTATTTTGCCGAAAGTAGGTATCTTCTGATTATAGATAAACAATAATAAAATAATACTATTAATTTATACATATATTACTATAATTACTCGCGCTACCTCTGCTAATACTTGCTGCAGGATTTTACATTGAAAATCGGCAATTCGTTGATAATAGCTGGTAGAGAGGACAGTAATATGGTAGGTTTGGAGGGTACCTTGAGAAGTCTTCAAGTCCATGCAAAGTTCCAAGCTAACAGGACGCGATTAAATTTTACTGTAGGCCTAGACGGTTTGTGCATCCGCGGAAAACTTCCTATTTTAACTCTACATTCGTTGTCGATCGATACAAAGGTAAGAGTTGACAATACATTTGTGTGCGTAAAAACACGAGAGAATGAATAATTTTTAATCACACTCTTATTTCACTGTTCAATTTTGTACAGATGGAGGAGAATATTTTGTGCGTTGACGTACAATTGAATAATCTTTCAATGATGTATGATCATAAGGATTGGGAATTATTGCTATACAATAATGAAAATAATATTTCAAAACCTGTTGGCAACATATCGTTGAAAGATAGATTACCGAGCCTTGAAATAACATTAAATACCGAGTTGTATGATTCTTCATTGAACATAAAATTACCAGATGTGCAAGAAGCATCTTGTGGTGTCGCACATATGAAATTTGCCTTGAACTCATTTACAGGTGTGTATTGTGCGTGAGTTGCGCTTTTTATTTTATTTTATTTTACCTAATTAATTCGTAAACTAAATTCGTTAATTTCTGCGATGTTTTTTTTTGTATCATAGACAAAACCAAGAACTTAAATACAGAATTGGTCGTCGAATCTTTATATTGTGCATTGAATGGCGCCAATAATAGCATCTCTGAAACCTCTCATCAATGGGGCAGCCCACTTTCCATTGGGGTATTGTTAGCGACAACTCGTAGCAATGCTATAGGAATTGCTGTTGATGCTCTCGTAACTGAATGGAGTTTAGAGTTTGCGAAATTTCTCGAGCAAGCTTACAAGTAATGCAATAAAGACATTTACGCGATTTATTATTAATACTATAAAATGGACACACGCGCGCGCGCGCGCGCGCACACAGAGGGCGGGTGAAATAATTGCAAAAATAATTGTAGGTGCTACAAAAAGTATCGACAACCAATGGAGAAAAAGAGGAATACGATGTCACACAATTCTATTCAATTGAATCTTAAAGTAACAAACTGCAATCTATTCTTCATTGCAGAAAACGAGCGTAAGTATTTAATGGTATGCCACGTTATTAATTATACCGAAAATTTTTTGTTTACGTTGTGCGCATTTGTTTTTTTTTTATATTTTTAATTTTTTTAATTTTTTAATTTTTATTTATTTTTAGTATCTATAATGATGCGCTTGGACGTAGCGAGTGTGGAGCAAAACGCAAAGCGATTCGTAGGCGTAGCGGAAGGTATGAGTGCAATAACTCTTCACAAAAACGAGCCAATTATGTGCCAACACGCGCAAGCTTTAACACATCCCTTTTTGGCAATACGAAAATGCAAAGCTGCGATTAATTCTGACGCCGTAAACATTAGTCTGGACGGTACTAATCTGGCATGGAGTCCTAATTTACATCTTCGCTTGTTACAATTCTGGGTGGAGTCTGAAGATTTTAGATCTATCCTCAGAAAAGAAATGAGTATGACTCGTATCGAAGGTAATAAAGCCGTGAATTATTATCGTTGAATTAGAGTCGCGGTGTCAAGTTTATTAGTTTTACAAGTACAATACGATAATTGTTAATTCGTGGGGTGCAATGACATTTACTTTATTTCCAGAAGTGCAAAGAAAGAAACGCGTTTTGGATTTACTAGCCACAGGCGGGATCACCGTCTCTATAGATATTTCTACTAAACATTTCTTAATATTGACATCCGATCAGTTGCGTTGGTCACAGGGCGAGTGGAGACTCACCTATGTTCGAGTTACCCTAGATATGGCTGATGTAATTATGATCGAGGGTTTCGAATTAATTAGAATAGCCGATAATGCGGAAGTGCGAGCAGAGAGACAAAGTAACGATGGTTTCGTATTGGATTGGAACGAGTGCTGGGCGCTGAGCATCGATTCCATTAAAATTAGTTTTCCGTATGAGCATCAGTTTACAAACGCGATACAAAATGAATTGCTCAGCATCAGAAAGTGGCTGAAGGAGATCCATTCGTCGAGCATATCTAGGCAAGAGTCCCTGCCCTGCGATTTGATGATCAAAATCAAAGAGTGGACGTTTGAGCTCAGCGATGATCCGTTTGAGGTACGTCTGCGCGACAATTACGAGTTGTTGGAGGACGAGTACAAGGAGAGCTTGAAACGTCAGGCGATGTTGGATGCCAAAGTACAGGAACTTTGTCGCGCGCATCTATTGCTACCGCAAGGAAAGGTCGAAGAATTATACGCGAGCTTAAATAAGAAAAACGCGGAGATCTATGTGCAGAGATGGAAGCAGATGCAACGGGCGGGCCCCGCGAGGACTCGATTGTTCGCCTGGACCATGTTGGACTTGGAGATATTAGCCCTGGCTGATCCGTCGATAAACGGTACGGAAAAGGCAGTGAGAGCACTCCGAGAGATGGATTCGGAAACACCTTGGCCCGAGGATGGTCTGGAATTCAACACCGTGTGGGTTCGCGGTATTAGCTTGAAATGCGCCGAGTGGAAGCTGCAACTTCGCGATTTCCCGCAGCCGCTGCTTTTGGTAGAGAATCTGAATGTGTGGGGCAGATTAGCCGGAGCGGAAGCCTTGGCGCCACCGAGGGCGAAGAGGACCGTCAGAATTGAAATCGGCGCGCCATGGGAAGATATAGTAGTGGAGAGAGGAATGACATCTCTCAAGTATTATCACGATCTCAATTGGGACATTGACACATTCAGGTACGCGTTCGGTCCATGCTGGGAGCCGGTGATAGCGCAGTGTAATCTCAGCTTCGAGAAGATCCTTCATCCGTCGAGGGATCCGAGCCCGCCGTTGCCGTTCTGGGATAAAATGCGACTGGCTCTTCACGGTAGACTGACGCTCTGCGTGAAACAACTGACGGTTCTGCTGCACGGCTCTCTGGATCCATACAACACTACGGAAGAGATGGAGCTGACGTGGACCGGACTGGAGCTCGACTGGACGCAAGGAAAGATCATTATTAAGGGTGATCTCGACGTGTACGTGCGTACGGCCAGTAAATACGACGATTGCCGACTACTACATTTGCCTAACGTCAGATTGAGCGTTAAACTGGCATGGGTATGCCTGGGCGATCCGCGTGATCATCACGCCGCTATACCCTGCGCCCCGGATCGATTGCCCGAGTACTCTAGCAATCAGGAGCACGATTCGTTCAGGGCGTTTCGCTCTCAGAACCTAAACGTCAGCCTGTCATTGGAGACCAAACCGACCGGCTCGCCTACATTGGCCAGTGCGCCAACGGCACTGCTCTACGGCAGCACGTTGAGATGGTTCGAGAATCTCAAATTAATTTTATCAGGCGCGACGAGACCGACGCGAAAGGGGCCGTTGTTCAAGAACATTCGACCGAGGAAGAAACAGCTCAGCAGACACTACAGGAAAGTCCGGCTGACCTTAGCCTTCCATCGTTTCCACGTCAACTACTGGATGTCGTTCGCCATGCAACGAGGCTTCGAAGTGACCGGCGGCCGAGTCGCCTGCAGCTCGGAGCACAATCTCGCGTTACATCCGATTGACGACGGGCTGATTCATCGACCGCGGGCAGAATGGTCTATCGTGTACATGAACTGCGAGCTGAGCGACGCAGAGATCTGGCTGAAAAGCGCCCTGCAGGAAGACGAAGTGGAGAGCGCGTCACTGCGCCAGCCGGTCGAGAAGTGTTACTGCTTGAGCGTGGCGCGCGTCAGCTATGGCAGGGAAGCGATGGTTGCCGGGGTGAGTGGCGACACGCCGATTCATCGATTGGTCGTGCACGATCTGCGCGGCGCTTGGACCAAGACCAATCGTGACGTTGCCTTCGCTCTCTTCGATTCTTTCATCAAGACTCAGCAACTGAAAAAGAATCTGTCGACCGCGGCGCTCAAGGGTTTTCACCGGGACAACAGCTCGACGCTTAATCCGCACAAGAACCGTGCTGCTGCTACTGCTGCTACTGCTGCTGCTGCTGCTGCTGCTGCTGCCGCTGCTGCTGCCGCTGCTGCTGCTGCTGCCGCCGCCGTCAGACCGACCGTGGTCGATCAGCAAGGCACCTCCACACAGGTCGTAACGCCGTCGTCCTCCGCCGTCGTGAAGCCGCAGCAAGGTGAGGCGGCAGGAATGTTGCAGAGACTGATAGCAGAGGCCACGAACAAACCTGTGGCTTTCAGCGACGATCTATCGGTGCAAACTAGGGGGCAGCAACTGCGCGGGCTAGCGGCATGTCATCAGGACGACGTCTTGCACAAGAACTGGCTAAGTAAGTATAAATATAACGACGACGTTTCTATTTTAGAGTAAAAAGTAGGATAAAATTACGAAAAAATTTAATGACGAGAGACAGTTATAGTAAACGCGAAATCTTCTTTTAGTCGCTCTGGTAAACAGCCAAGTGCTATTGAAGGGCATTGAGACCCGTGGCTACGTGATTCTGTCGGCGGCGAAAGCGGAAATACTACAAAGAGTTCATCATCCAGTTTGGAAGGAGCGATCTCTCGTTCCGAAAACGACTTGGGTCGGCTCGTTAGAATGCATGCAATACTACGCTACTGTGAGCGCAAACATTGACGATAACATCGATGATAATATCATGTGGCTAACATTGGATAACATTCAAGTACGTTTGTTAGAACGTGTGAACGTGTGAATTATGCATGCGCAGAGAGCGCGAGCTACTAGTATAGTTTACTACATTATACATTGCTGTGTCGCGTTTTAGGAGAAAGATTCTACTATCATAGCCGGTCTGCCGGACGTCCCAGCTCTCGTGGGATCTGGTCAGAGCGTCGGCGGTGTGGTCAGTCAGACGGTGGGAGGCGGCGGTGGCCCTCAGCATCAATTGCAACGCATAGTGTCCCGATGCAAGTGTGAATTCTTCTACGTTGGTTACGGTCAGACCTTGGACGTGGGCTCGGTGGATCAAGTGCCGGCTCCGCCCGGAGAAGAGGTCAGCCCATGGGAGAGGAAGGATCTAACCGCGGCCGACGCGTTCACCTTGATGCATCACGATCTAGATGTGTGCACCAATTCGTTGCAATATGCGATGATCCTGGACATAGTCAACAATTTGTTGCTATACGTGGAGCCGAGGCGGAAAGAGGCCTCGGAGAGGTTGCAAAGGATGAGATTCCAGTTGCAACTGCATTCCATTGAGGACCAAAAAAGGCCGATACAGCAATTACAAAACACGGTACGCGGCTTGGTGGCAAAATTGAGACGGTTGGAACGCGAGACATATTTGGTGCAGAAAGCGTTGGCCGACGAGTCCAGTCCGGAATTGCTGACAGAGATGGAACGTTTGGAGGCGAGCGTATTCGAATGTAAGGAACAACTTGGCGCCAAGGCCGAAGAATTGGACGTTATGTTGAGTTGTTACAAAGAAACCACCGCGCCAGCGGCTGCGTCGACTACGCTCAAGGACAAGCCGGCCGCAGTGGCCAGGGTGGCTGAGATTTGCTTTAAACACGCACAATGGAGACTGACGGACGCGGACGGTCAGTTGGGTATCGCCGATCTCATTCTAACAAATTTTCTTTATACGAAAACTAGCAAGACCGATGACTCGGTGGAACACTTGCTGGAGCTGGGATATGTCCGGATGACGAATTTACTACCGAATCAGATTTACACAGAAGTACTTGTACCCACGGAGCTGCAGAGCAATATGCCTGTAGACCGGCAAAGAGCTCTTCGAGTCTTCTGCAGGGAAAAGGCGCCAGTAGCAGGGATTTCCGTGAAGGAACACTTTGAGATCAATGTAGTGCCTCTTACGATAGGTAAAACAAATGTATAATTTATGTTGTGTGTTGAATACGGCAAATACGGCCTCACTTTTGTCACGCATCATCTTATTATTCCATCTGTCACGTCTTCTTCTTTCCAGGTCTGACGAAGAAATTTTTCAATACCATGCTTAAATTTTGTTTCCCTGAAAGAGATCCGGAAGGCATAGAGGAAGCACCAGCGCCACAACGTGAATCGTCCTTTTACGTAGCTATCGAGAGAAGAGACGATGTGGAGAAAATGAAGGAAAGAGCAGACAAGAATAAATTGTTCATATATATAAAAATACCTGAAGTACCTGTACGAGTATCGTACAAGGTAACACAGTTTATTTGATCAAGTGGAATTAAATTTAATTTAATTTATGTCTGTTGCTTTCATTTGTGCATTATTTTTTTAAATCCAACACTATTTTTTTTTGTAGGGAAACAAAGAAAAAAATCTTGAGGATGTACGTGACTTTGCATTGGTCATACCGACTTTGGAATACCATAATGTGACATGGACATGGCTCGATTTACTTCTGGCCATGAAGAGCGATTCTAGGCGTGTAATATTGAGCCAAGCCATTAAACAAAAATTGCAAATAAAACCGAGAGGACCACCCGAGGAATCTACACCGCAGGAAGAGGACAAGGCTCGTCTTTTGTTAGGTACCAGACATCTTCCTGGGGATGCAAGAAAAAAAAGTGTGTTTAAATTTAAGTAATTTATATACCTCTGAGGATTTACTGTAACTATAGTAATTTATTTGTTGTGATATTGACATTATATAAACACTACGTTGCAAACTCACGTTTGAGTTTGTCATCTAATTAAATTGTACCAATAATTTTTAAGTGTTATATAAAAAAATCTTTATCTGTAAATAAATTTACATCTTTACACATCCACACATACATGTACACACTCATACATACATACATACATACACAGTATATACATGCATACTCAACATAACGCAAGTGACTCTCTATCGAATACTTTTTATCTGAAACATGTAGCTAATTTTTTGAGCCAGCAATTCTCGTGGATTTAATACAATATTTGTTACAATATTAAAGCGTACTTTGTTCAACTATCTATAAAATATGTACAAAATTATAGAGTTATTAGAGGTGTCTCTGCATTTTTCTTTGTGTGTCTCCATGCATTCAGATCTGCTAAAATTCGCCTGCCGTATGCCGTGTGAAGCTCACGAAAAGTTATTCTAGTCCTAGGTACATTTTCTGTCCTGCCAGGCGCCGATCTGACGCTCTGAGAACGATGATGGGAATCTGGTCTATTGAATGGATTATGTCGCTGTCTTGGTGGAGCCTTAGGGGATTGTTGAATCGGTGTGGATGCTGTTTCTTCCTCCACAGAATCCAACTGACGTTGTAATTCTGTCACCATAAGTTTCATATAATCATAACTGGCACATGCCAAGGCTTTCATCCATTGTTCCATGGATTCCTAGATACCGTCAAATCATCATCTCTCGTTAAACGCATTTACTAAACAAGGAAAGCGCGCACAAACATAAATATAGTATTAAAAACGTCCATTTACCTGAGACTCTGCCGCTAAAACATAACTTCTATTGTTTGGTCCGTGAAAAACTATCTTGAAGCCAAACTGTTCTTCATCCTCCGCCAGTTCAATCGTACAGCCTTCCAGTACAATCATGCCTACCGGCTCTTTGTCACCGCGACGATCAAAATAGAATAATATATTTCCTTTGAGAACGAACCATCGCCTCTGATATCCGCGATTTATCTCTCCACGTTTATTCAGCCAGCCCTCACGGTCTACCGGCGTTGCAGAAGTGGCAAATGCTACCATATTCTTCTCATTGATTTTCATGATTTTTATTAGCAACGTATACTCCAATCCAATCTATACACAATTTTCTGTCAACTAAATAACGACACAACCACATGCAATCAAGTTAAATTATAATAATAAAACAATTATAAAATAAAGCCGTAGTGGCATGAGATATACCTTTAGATTATCAAGAATAGATCATTCACAAATAAGCGCTTTTTGTTTCTTCACATCCAATATTGTTATCGTTATGTAAGAATGTACAGAAAACGTCAGGTTTGAATAAGTTTTAACATGTCATCTGCATAAAGAGTACTGCTGCAATACAATTACAAGCGTTGTATGTACCATTTGTGTCAAGTTTACATTACGTAGTAATAACCATTCTTCTTTATTTATTATAGAGAAAAAACTTGACAAAAAATATTAGAAGAAATTTCACTATCACTATATTGGTGCATGTACATACATACATACATCTTATACGTTTATACGTCGCCCAAGCATAGCATCACGAAAATTGTTTCAAACAAATTAAAATCTTTCATCGTACATACATACACACTATACGTTCAACACATCACACTGCAGAGCATGCAGTGTGCAAAGTGCAGTGCGCCATACGATATCATCAGAGAGGGAGGAGAGAGGATTGCCGACAGAGGCAACAGACTTCTCTCTAACTTGACCTGACAAACTTTTCCATGGATGTAACTTGTAAGTAGAGTGGAGACCCTCTAATAAGAATGGTCATGAAACGGCTACTTTTGATTGGTCCGCCATTTCTCAGCAATTCCCGCCTATAGTTGAACCTATATTCGTGTTACTTTTAAATTTAAACAATTATGTAATTAAAAAATTATGTAATATGTTAAAGGTATTAACAAGTAAATAAAATGCACATCCAACCATTTTTGTAATACTCTAATTCGTTTGCAAAGTGATTCTGTGTTTCACAAATGTTAGGTTATAGTAGAAACTAGAAATTCTAATTATAGAGGCGCAGTAAGCACGCGCACACACACACACACACACTCTCTCTCTCTCTCTCTTGCTGAAACCCTAGAGAAACCCTAATGAAAATTTAATCAACTATTTGATTAACTATTAGCAAGCTGTAAATATATGTATATATGTACATGTTAAAAAAAACATTGGTCTAATAATAAATCATAAAATTAATGTCATATTATAGGATAATTGCTTAAATTTTAACAGCCACGCCAACTTCCACAAGATTGTCGATCTTTAATAGTATCTCCTCGATGGTGTTGCAATATATACGTATATATGCATATGAGTATATGCGTGTTGTGTAGCTATTAAATTTTGTCGTCGATCCGAGATGAATATATATTTCAGCATATTCTTAAATTGTTTGCGTTTAAAGCGCCAACATCTAAAATTTTATGTTGATCTCAGAAAAATGAATTTTTCGCGTTTCGAACTTTGCCGTTACTTGGCCAAAAAACGAGGTAACGAATCCGATTGGTTGCAATGGCCATGTTGCAATTACCTTTTAAAATGAAGTGTGATGAGCGCTCGCAACCGCGTAAGAAAAATATATGTATTCGTAACAGCCGCGATGATAGTAGTGGTGAACTGCAGCGATGACCGATGATCGGTTACATCGCGCGGTTAAACAGAGACTACTCTTCAGAGACTACTTTCAGACGATTTCTTCAGAGTTAACCAGTATCAGTGTGCATGATATATATCGTCATATTTTGCATTGTGTCTTGAATATTGCGTATTGTGGCTATTTTTATATAAAATTGCTGTCTGAAATTGCGTGAGAAGAAATTTGTAAAAATGGGAAAGGGATTTAATAATTACATGTGCAAAAAGTTTTTTCATCCGGCGTCACGAGACAATTTGAAGCGAGTACGGATACGATATGTGATCTAACCTCCCTTTCTGATAATGGAATATTTTTAATTCTCTCTATTTTTAACCTTTTTAATTCACGAGAAAATTGCATGTGCTAAATGTATATGTTGTTGTACATTCCAGGTATGGATGGCGGAGCAGCAAGCGGAGGCTTACAAGAAAAAGCAGGAGGAACTGCGAGTGCAGTACGAAAAAGAACAGGATCTTCATAATAACAAGTACGTAATTTAAAAATATTCTCTAACGAGAGCAGTTTTGTTTTCCTAACGTAAAGTTTTTCTTTCAGAGCGCTGCTTAGCAAAGAGAGCAAGGATAAACTTAGTGTCAATTTTATGTATGAACCACCTCCTGGTGCAAAGAAAGAACGGGAGAAGGAAGACAACGAGCCTGAATATAAGTTTGAATGGCAGCGCAAGTATAATGCTCCAAGAGAAAGTTACTGCAAGGGAGATAGCGAAATTCGAGATCAACCCTTTGGCATACAAGTGAGGAATGTACGGTGTATCAAATGTCACAAATGGGGACACATAAATACAGGTTAAGCTCAAAGCTTTATCCAATAAGATGCAAATATAATAATGGAAGATAAATGTTAATGACAGAATATTTCATATTACAGATAAGGAGTGCCCCTTGTACAGTCAAGCAATGAGCGTCGTAATGGCAAATAATAATTCGCAGACACCATCTGCTCCAGATGCTATGACGCTAGTACAGCAGATGCGAGAAGATGGTTTGGCTCTGAAAAAGTAAGTATCTTCTTACTGTAATTATATGTTATTTTCATTTCTATAAACATGTTTACACGCGCGCGCGCGCGCGTATGTATGTATGTATGTGTGTACTTTATGTAATATTTAAATAAATTTTGTTAAATAATGTTAACTAAAAATAAACGGATTATTTGTATAGATAAACTTTAGGCTATTGACTTTTTATATCTGCATACAGATCTGCATTGGATGCACAACAACATTTACGAGTTCCAGAACACGAACATCTTATGGTATCTGAAGATGAGGAGCAGTCAGAGCTGTCGTTTCTAAAATCTCTGTCAAAGAAAGAAAAAAAAAGATTGTTACTGTAAGTTAATACAATTATATAATACTATCATGGTATAATTACATGATATTCTTCTATTATATATGACAATGGATATCTGAGAATTACGATTATAAGCAGGAAAATTTATTTTTATAATTACAGGAAATTACAGTTACTAGAGAAGAAAAATCGTAAAAAAGATAAAAGAAAATTGAAAAAGAAAAAGAGCAACAATAGAAAGTGTAGCAGTACTAGCAGTAATATTAATAGCAGCAGTAGCAGTAGTACTAGTAGTAGTAATAGTAGTAGTAGTAGTAGTAATAGTGATAGTGATAGCAATAGCGATAGTAGCAGCAGCAGCAACATTGACTCGAAAAATTTCCATTCCAAGAAGGACAGAAAGAAAAGGAAAAAAGTCCACTCGAAAGAGAAGCATATTTACAAGCATAAAAGGAAACACAAGTATAAGGAGATAAATGGCAATGCTAAACATGATAAAGATAAGGATCGTTACAATAGGAAAAGAAAAGTTAAATACGAAGATAAAGAGAGAGACAATTCCAGACACAATAAAATACAGAAAAAGCATTATTAATAAGCACTTAAACAATATTCGTAAAATGTGGATATATTTATCATTTATGAATCTAATAATAATAATAATAATAATAAACATTGTTTAAGAATGCATTTTGCAATTTAATTTTATATTGTACCTTTTCAAGACATAAAAATTATCACGGATAGATATGTATATGGAACAATGTGTATCAATGGTATGTGCATATTAATAGAATACTTGAATTACTGTAATTTATTCAATGACAATGAAATATTTCTAATAACAATTTGTAATATAAACATTAATTATATATAAGTTTTATAATAGCATGCACTTTATTACAAATCAATAAAGTTAATATATTATTGGTATTATATTATCGCGCGCGCGATATTGTATGTGTGTGTAATGCAATGTATATATATGTCTTTCGCAAAAATGATACATGGGACCATTGGCAATGTACGTATAATTTGTGTGTTTGTGTGTGTGTGTGTGTGTATATATATGTGTTACACGTACACATTATTAGATTTTTCTTACTTTTCTGTACGGCATGTATTAGATAAGTTTTCTCACTCTATTTTGTTTCTAACACGACTAGTAACAATCCGTTCTTGAATATATATTTTTATATATAATGTACGAATGTATATTGTATATGTAATACTAGCCACGTTAGATGGCTTTGAACACTTGGGCACTTTGAAATCTGTGTGATTATTCCTCTTGTAAATTGATTACACTTTCATGTGATACAATACAATACTTGGAGAAATAATTGGATTGGCAGCTATATGTACATTAATCCATTATTTGATTATATATTTTATAAACGCAACAAGATTACACACGCACGCACATATACGTTTATACTATATGTACATGTGTATATATACATACATATGCACGTATACACATATATATGTATGTAAAGTAGTTAAAAAGAGAATACATTCGTTATATGAAATATTACGCATTTTTTAAATACTAAATAGCAATTGTAATTAATTCTATCAGAAAAATGCTATTCCTTAAAATGCAACGTACAATTGCGCTAAAGAATCATTAGGACGACTTTATTCTTTTATACATGTGTATATATGGGTGTGTATCATATATATGATACACACCCATATATACACATGTATTAAATAATTAAAAATATAATATAATGGAGTAATTTCCGTTTTCCTTTCCAATTTGATAAGGGCAGATATTTTTACATATAAATGTAGTTAAATAAACTATATGTATATTCAACAGAATCTCAATTATGTCTTTAGTATTGTTAACAGAACAAGACAATAGCAAATCTACTCACTTTTATTTATACATTTAATTTCCGATGAATACTATCTTACATACAAGTGCAAATCATCGTCATACATCCAGCGTACTGGAATGTTCTTAAAAGAATCGGCGTTAAAATAGAGTGTCTCTCTTACATATTACATTTGGATATCTATTGCATGGAAAATGAAAAAGAAATTCTCCAAGAGTTTAGAAAATTATATTAATCCGTAGCATATGTTCATTTGAAATGCATAGTGTTTTTATTTGAAATAAACTAATCGCAAACTTTCAAAGCAATAGAAACAAAAAAAAAAGAAATTATTACCGGAAAAATTGTAGGAAAATATAATTTTACAGGAAAACACGATATAGAAAACAAAAGAGATTTGATTGCACAATCATTTTGAAAGGAGAAAAAGAAAAGGAAAACATTTTTTTCTCTGTAGCATTCTCTCAAAAGCATTCGTCACTTTATACGTGTGTACTGTTAGAAACAGTCTAATGCTAGTTAATTACGTTACAATCAGCGATATGATTGCGATATCTGTATTACAATTGTGATATAATCTTTAAATTTGAACTGCATTCTGCTCATAAATGTTTCATTAAGAATGTACTTGCTTTCAATTATCCGCATGTATTTACATAGCGAAAAGACATACACTATTCGCTCCCTCGTATTGCAGACAAAGTTACCCTAGGTTTGGGGCCGACTTTTGAAATCGCCAGAGGTCTAAGAAAAGTTGCATACAGGCGCAGGCAATATCTCGATATCAAGGAGGCCGACCAAACTCGCTGTGTGCTTACTTTTTGTTATATATATGTATATATATATATATATATATATACATATAATATTGAATTTGCTAAATATAACTGTGTTTGTCGCCGCACACGAATGTTGCGAAAAGAAACGAAAAAGCGGCGAACAAACAGCTGTTTATGGGCTATGTTCCTTTCGTTCCCTAGTTTGCATTAAAAAGCTAATAGTTTGCACGCAGTGGGTCGTGGCACTATAAACGGTTTGGTAATTGGCCAAGATCGACCATTTCGGTGTCCTCTACGCTGTTGGGTCCCATCATATGTTGCCTGTGTTGTTGTTGGAGATCTAACGACGGACGCAAATGAACATCCATCGTTCTGGGCGAAGAGAAACCGTGTAGACCCCCCGCCGCCGCCGCCGCCGCCGCGCCAAAACCCGTGTTGTTCAACAGTCCCCTACGCGGGCTTCTAGCATTGACAACTCTTGGCTGCGCGTACATCTCCTCCAGGACGCTCGGCGCCACGTATGTAAAACCCTGAAATATCATGTTCGCAGATTCACTGAGGGTACTCTCGACCGGTGAATCGACCGGCACGGTCGCCGTGAACTGCTCGTCGAATTGCGACGTATCGTCGGCACTCTTCAGGGATGGCTTGAACGGTGGATCCAACTTCCGAGCGATTACGTCCTGCCAATTTATGTGCTTGAAGAAATTGTGGTTTTTAATTTGCTCGGCGTCCTCTGGACCGGAGCCCAATCTCTGAACAACCTGCCTCTTTAAGAGTTTTCGAATTAGATCCCGGGCATCCGGCGTTAGATACTGTGGAAGACTGAGCTTTCCGCGTAAGATCTTTTCGATCGTTTTTTTTCTGTCGTCACCGGTGAACGGCGGCATTCCTGTAAGCATATCGAACATCAAAGCGCCTAAACTCCACCAATCTACAGCTTTACCGTGACCGCTCCTAGTTAGAATCTCCGGAGCCATGTATTCTATCGTACCACAGAACGTATGCGTCACTGTACCCTCTTGTATGTGCTCTTTGCAAAGGCCGAAATCGGTTAACTTGACATGACCCTCGGCATCCAACAAGATATTCTCCGGCTTCAAGTCTCTATATATAATTCCCTGATTGTGAAGATGCTGCAGCGCCAGTATAATTTCCGACAGATAAAAGCAAGCTGTGTCCTCTAAGAAGATACCTTCTCGATCGAGATACGTGAAAAGCTCTCCGCCGCACAGATATTCCAAGATCAGATATAATTTACCACCAGTTTGGAACGCATACATGAGATTTACGATAAATGGATGTTTTACAGCCTCCAGAATGTTCCTCTCGGCCTTGGTATGCGCGGTATCTTTCTGATTTCGTATAATGGACGCTTTGCGTAGTACTTTCATAGCAAAAATGCTACCTTTATCCTTCCCAGTGACTTTTCTAACTTGGAAGACCTTTCCGTAGCCACCCTCTCCTAAAATCTTGCACAATTCGAAATCTTGCGGGCCAGCCTTCTCTTGACCAGGATTCACATTTTGCTCAGATAACTGAACCCTCTCCAAGTTCTCGGATCTAAAAGGATATTTTTTAACGATCAACAGCAGAAAGAGGAAATTACTCTAGAAGGGCTTATTCAAGGGCAACCAAAATGCTTACTCTAATATAGCGCTTACAGTTGCAGCGTGATTGTATTCCTCCTAAAAAACGAAGAGACCAAATTAAAAAAAATGTTACTCTGCCACAAGCTCATATCTTATCACAGATCAGCAATCTCGACTCGCTACTTCTCTAGTCTCGATCACGTCGTCATCCGACTCGTCCTGATTCGCGGCATCCCCGTCGTGCAGCTCAATGTCGAATACTCCCGCCATCCTAGGTAGGTCAAATTCACATCGGAAGATTCCAAATGAATTAAGGAGGACACGCGTTCGCAGTCTGTCAACTGCTGTGTTTGTCACTCCGAAGGCGAAGCTGGACGAAAATTCGAGTGTGACATAAGCGCTCTCGCGCGGGGTACACATTGGGGGCACGTAGAAAATCGTGAGAATCGCAAAGCGCGTTTCGAGAAAGCTTACCTCCAACCAACTGATAATCTGATCTCCGATAAATCTCGAGTGTTTACTTAACTTTTTAAAATTATTTAAAACGCGCAAAGCTGATGAAAGCTCGCCGCCAGATTGTAATACGATATACGAGTCACTACACGCTACATATGTAATCGCAAATACACGCAGCAGAGACAGAGTGACGACTTGTATTACCTATATAATATACGAGAGTGACGAGACGAGACGAGACGAGAATCGAGATATCTCGAGGTTCGAGGTTTCGCGAGTCGAGTCGAGTCCCCGTCCGCGTCCCCATGTTCGCGACGAAATGTTTTGGCTCACACTCGCAAGAATGCGATTCACCACACACACACCACCACTTGCACCCGCAATATCCGCCAATCACAGTCAACTCGGAAACTACAAATCGAATTGATCACTCGACCAATGAAATCGATTACGAAGCCTGTCCAATTTGATAAAATTCCAAGTGTTGTTCAGCATTCTTCAGTTGGTAATCCTCAATCTCCTGCTGCAATCTCCGCGTAGTTTGATATACGGACTTTAACCTTTACTTGACGCAGGCATTTGAATGACGTGATCGGTGCGTGTAGTGTAATACAATGTCAACCGATATTTAAAACCAATCGATTTTAAGTTCAAGACTCGAGGAGGGATGTTAGTAGACCCCCTGTGGAACCACGTGGGTGCGTTCAGGTGCGTTCTATCTGCCACTTGAAAAGATCGAATTACATAAAGTGAGGTTAGTGTTTCGTTTTATTTACGTTGTGTATATACGCATTAAATTTCGTCTAAATTTAATCGCATTCAGCTAGGATTATGCGTATATGTAGAGGCATTTTATTGAAATTTCGTATAAAATATTTGTGATAATTGTAATTTCTGACAATTGCATTTGTTTGACAATAATTATATATAGCTAGCGATAATTGTAGCTAGAGATTAATTGCAGGATTGTCGATCGAGACGATCAATGTCTAATGAACGCAACATAAAATTTCGTATCGTATCAAAATTATACAGAAAATTGGTAAACGTTTCGATTTGATCATCGAGTTATTATATACATAACGTTAATTGTTGCCCGCGAAAATCTTGTGCGAATTTCGCGCGACCGTGACGAAATGTGCGCGTGCTCGCGCATAGTTTCGTCCAGTTTCGTCGCATGCGTGCACGAGAGGCACGAGGTTAAAGAGTAATTCTCAAAGCAAAAGTTACCTGTACCGCGGTCTCCGCGGCAACCGCGATTTATCGATTTGCCTAGGCTAGGCGTCGCGGGCCTAGGACTCTCCCAGTAACCAGTTGTACGGTCTGCAGGCAGCGTTGTGCTCGCGAGTCATGGCCAGTCGTGAACGTGTTGGAGTATTTGTCCCAAGTTTCGCTTCGCCGCGGCTAGTTCCTTGCGATTCGTAAGATGAGCATAATGAGGAACGATCCGTTCGAGACAGTTCGAGATCGTCCGCCACCGAGGTCACGTCGCGCGATATGGAACGCGAGAACTGCGAGAAAAGGAAAAACTTGGATGTGGTCACATCGTTAGATGAACAAGTACATTGTGGAACGCGCGGAAATCTATAGCACCGTTCATGGTATTAATTTTCTAAAGCGAAAAGACTTGAAAAAACTTTACATGTGTTAAAAATGATTGAGGATTATTGTTATTTTGTCAAGGTCGCGAGCGCGGTGAAAGAATAAACTGGGAATTTGTACAAAATACAGAAGGAAGAGAGTGAACTGTCACTTTTCACGTCAAGAAGAATCGGTGAGTGAAGAGGTGGTGATGAAAGACTATTATATTTTTAATATGTTTTTACAAAGTAAAGAAATGAAGCAAAAGGAGGAAAGAGAGAGAGAGAGAGAGAGAGAGAGAGAGAGAGAGAAAGGAAAAGCGGAACAAGAGTCAACATATTAGAAGAATCGACTCAAATTACCGTTTTTAATGAAGGAACATATGACAGTGGATAGGAAGAACTATTTATTCTATACACTAAATTTATAATACTAAATAAGATTTTGGCATATTAATCTTAATTTTTAACGAGTTTTGACTAAAATGATAATCTTTCTTCAAATATATTCGCTGTTAATGAAATAATATTTAATAGGAAAAATTATAATACGCTGAATAATGAATATTGAAAAGAAAAACATAATACCAAGTTATAAAATGGGAGGAGAAGAAGGGAAGACGCGCGGGAGAAAACGGGAGGACGAGCAGCTATATATGACATTAAATATTGAGAAATAATATATAAACATATATTCGAAAAAAAAAGACAGCAATAAAAAGCAAGAGCGAGATCGGGAATGCTAAACGGAAAGCGTGCGACGATCGTCGTCCGATGGTGCTCTTCGCGGGACACGCAGCACGTGCCACTGGAGCACAGAAGATTCCGGCGCGTTCATGGCCTGCAGCTGCCGCTGCATCCTCAGCAGATTGTCGGTTGGGTGCTGTTAATCGTCGTGTTCGTCGGTACTTTCATCGTGTTGCTGACGACGCCGCTGTTATTACCCGATCTACGCTTCATCCTCTCGCTACTGTTCGCCGCCTTGTTCCTGCTGCACGTTTTGACCCATTTGACGGTGTTGCTGCTGGACCCGGCCGATCCGGAGGTCCGCGCTCGACCAGCTCGCGCGGTCGTACCGGAGTTCGACCGAGCAAAGCATCGACACGTCATCGAGAATGGCCGATGCCACCTTTGTAATATAACGACGCGTGAACGACGCACCAAACATTGCTCCATTTGCAACAAGTGCGTGCCGCGTTTCGACCACCACTGCAAGTGGTTGAACAATTGCATCGGTGGCCGTAATTATCCGGCGTTTCTGGTGTGCCTGACGTCGACGCTCGTCGTCGCACTCGCGGTCACCGCGCTCGCCCTGGGCGAGCTGGTGCTCGTTAACGCACCCTTGCTCGTCAACCGCGACGAACCGTGGAACAATGCCAACGACACGAGCATGAGCAACGCCACGGCGACGCCGCCGCCGTTGTTGCCGGTGCCCGGCACCGGCTCGCTCGTCCTCGTCACCGTCATCGGCGTCCTCTCGGCCATTGCCGCGGTGCTGCTTATACATCTCTGCTTCTTTCACGGCTACATCGCCTGCCTTGGTCTCACCACGTACGAATACGTGCGCAATAAACGAGAGAGAAACATCGGGGGTGCTGCTACCAACTCTAGAACGACATCTACCGCTGGCCATCTGTGTGGCATGCCTTATTGTGCCGCTGCAGCTGATGGGGAGGACATCGATCCGAGGATGGTGCGACCTGGTGCGCGAGGCGATTGCCTCTATTCTCGCTTCTGCGAGAACGGTCCTTTACTTAAAAATAATACCAAGACAACGAGAATGACGATGGCAACAACGGACGTGTACGTTTGTTCGATGCACGAGGAAACGCGGTCGCCCGACGTCGCTCGCGATGAGGCAACAGCGATTAATGGAAATGCCTGCTCCAAGACGTTGCCCTCGATGAAAAATAGTCGGAATTTTCGTCTTTGTTTCTCGTACGATTCGCGCACCACCGAAACCTCCATTCAAGTCTCCTCCTCGCAAACGACAGACGCGATGGAATTGAGAAACCTGCACGGTGAATCACCGGATGCCAAATCGTCCTCCACGCCTTCGCCGGTGTCTTGTTGTTTCTCCATCATGAACCATCCCGACCATGGCAGTAGGCACGACGGAAACGGGCGAAAGCGTCGCGTCGGCGAGCATCGCGCCGAACCCACGAAACGCTCCTGCGGAACGATGAGAAGAATACAGACTTTTCTGCAGACTCGCCTCAGGAAAGGTTCGAGACAACGGTTGACAACCTCGTCGTCGTCGGCGATCGCTCGTCATTACGGCAACAAGATAATCCCGCAGGCAGGCAGTCCTCCGGACATTGCACTTGCCTTAACCGAGGATCAGGATCGGACTGTCGAAGCAGTGACTGGAGAGCTGACAACGCCACCGGATTGTCCACGTCCGCCAGCGAGGCTACCCGCCCTAGATTTTTCGCGCACTATTCGCAAAATTAGAAAAGTATCCTCGAATACCGCTGACATTTCCGTCCTAGGACAGATGCCGCCCTCCGTGATACCTAAACGAAGTCAAGCTCATCTTCGCGCACGGCGAAGCGCGAGTTTCTCTAAGAAGAGGCCGCGCTTCAAGGTCGGCTCGCACGTCGTAACGCAGACCGCTCAACTGTCGCCCATACCGGAGTCGGAGTTTTCGAAACCGGCTACACCGAGATCGCCGTCGCGACCGGGCTCTATCTTTGCCTTCCCACCATTACACGAGTAACGTTATCAGCATTGCTGCACTGACAATGTTACTTTTTAGGAATATAAAGCCCAAAATCGAAGATTGGGAAGAGTCCTCTCGGATACAATCTCGATATTTAAATAATGTTTAACACTTTACTTTTACCGATGAAACTTGTAACTATGTACAATATTTTAATTTCAAACAAACTTTGACACAACACAATATATGTGTTTGAAATAAAATTAGATTTCTCCTTGTCAACAGACCGATATATACGATATATATATCGTTTGAATAAAACAAATTTTTTTTAAGTTGGATATGAACACATCGATCCAAAATTTGCTCAAGCTTTTTCTAATTTTATATGATGAAGGCATCCGAGAGGACATTTTGTAATTGACAATGTGTACCAATTATATTGACACAAATGTGCTTATCTTGCACTAACAAGAAATAGATTGCTTGCAAAAAATATCGACTAGTACAGTTAGCGTAAAGATAAAAGTTTAACTTTTATGGAAATTGACCACTTTAATGATCGGGCAACGAGCATGCTACCAAGTTGTACGATATAGTAATGGTTCCAAGTTATACGACACCAGTTTGTACATACATATGGCTGAAAATGACATTATTGCAATTTCTTGGCAGATTTCTTTATATTCTGAGGACAAAAAAAACTAAATATTTAACTTAGCTTAACGAGCATAGTCGCAAATTGTAGCATCGCTCATACGGTCTTCATACGTACAGATAATGTCCGAGACGGAGTCACCTGACAAAGAGGATGCCACCTCGACGAAGAGGACTAATCTTTGGGAAGATTTGGGTTCACCGCGTTACATAGTCGCACCGATGGTGGACGCGAGCGAATTGGCATGGAGATTGCTCAGCAGGCGCCACGGCGCTCAACTTTGTTACACGCCAATGTTGCACTCCTCCGTGTTCTGTCGGGATCCCAAATACAGGCGAGAGGCTCTCGCTAGTACCAGCGAAGATCGTCCACTGATTGTACAGGTCTGCTTACCACAATCATCGGACACACAATGTTATAGATTAGTTGTTAAGATTAGTCCTCAACATACAGAGTTTTCCGGGACTATAAAGGAACATTTGACAAACGAATAAAATTTTTTATAAATGTAAAGAATATATTTAATTTAGAGATCGTCAAAATCTCAAGCATATTATTCTGCACTTTATTTTATTCTGCATTTGAAATACTTTACTTTTGAAAAAATTGAAAGATTATTTAAAATATCTATTAAATCTTCGCAAATTGAACACATTGAAATTCAATCTCATACCGTCGTTTCAACGATATTTTAAATAATCTTTCATTTTTGTAGAATAAAACGAAAGAGAAAAGAACACCTAACATTAACTTTTGTATAATAGTAATTTGTAACTTCCAGTTTTGTGGCAATGATCCGGATATATTATTGGAAGCTGCACGTTGGGCTGAACCATACTGCGATGCAGTCGACATCAATATCGGTTGTCCTCAGGCAATTGCAAAGCGAGGACATTACGGAGCTTTTTTGCAAGATGACTGGAATTTGTTAAAGAAAATTGGTATGTATGCATCTTATTTATATTTGAAAAGCTTTAAACTTTAATGACAATATAATGTAATAAATCTCTCTTGTATATATGTACAGTGTCGACATTAAAGAATGGATTACGCATACCTATCACTTGTAAATTACGGGTATTCTCAGAAATCAGTCGTACCGTAGAATATGCTTGTATGCTAGAGGATGCAGGTGCTAGCTTACTCACTGTCCACGGACGTACGAGAGAGCAAAAAGGTCCATTGACTGGATTAGCATCTTGGAAGCACATTAAAGCCGTAAGGTGATTATTTGTATCTGTTTTACACTTCACTTTCATTCATTCGTTATACAAATTCATTATAAATCGGAGATTACAGTTAAACTCTGTATTTTGCGCCTCTTCTTTTTATATATAAATTGATTGAACCGTTTAAATCAGGGATGCCGTGAACATTCCTGTAATCGCAAATGGCAACATACAATGTATGCAAGATTTACAGCGGTGCCTAGAGGAAATTCAAGTGCAGGGTGTGATGTCAGCAGAAGGGAATCTTTATAATCCATATATATTTGAATCGTATTATCCTGCTTGTTGGGAACCTGCTCTGGAGTATCTGGAACTTGTAGAGCAATATCCAGTACCAGCTTCGTATATCCGCGGTCACTTGTTTAAACTCTTCCATCACGTGTATGTATTGATTTTTCGATTATGTCGAATTATAAATAGCAAAGCATAAACGTTCCCAAACGTACGGCATGCTTTTAAATAGAGAGTAGACTTTGTTTAGCAGAAAATCAAAAAGAAAGAGAAAGCCTGGCAACCAACTCTACTATGGAAGCCTTCAAAAGTGTCACGAATGCCTTGCGGGATCGTTATCTACCGTATCATGAAGGACGTTTGAGATGGCAGACGGAAAAGACGGGTAATAATTTGATGAATATGATTTGCATTCGTTACGTCCACATTAAATATATCTTTGGATATTTTTAGATTATAATTTAGAGTTACCACCGTGGTTGTGTCAACCTTACGTACGAGAGCCACCGCAAGAGTATACACAAAAATTACAGGTCAGATATGATTAATTGCGTATATACTGGTTTTTTCCCCCTTATGTTACGATTGAAGAAGAAATGCTCTTTGAAAATAACGATAAAAATTCTCAGGAAAGTGCACCTCGGAAACATAAATACAGAGATGAGGAAGGAAACGAAATATCGCGAAAACGTTCAAAAAAGCTTAAGCGGATAGCGCGTAGACCGAACAGAGCAAATTCTATTCCTAAAAGAAGTTCAGATCGATGTCATACTTGTCCGAATCCTCTGGTTAGTTGAAATACTTTCAAAATATTAAGTATTTTTCTTATCATCTTGCTCTTTATAAATCTTTTTAAGGCAATGCTAGAATCGTCTGTTTTAAGATTATTGCGTTTTCGTTTTTGGGAATAGAGACGATTCCTGCAGACGACTCTTTTCCAAAAGGAATTTCCAAAAATAACAATGTATTTATAGATGCGCGCGCGCAAAATACTTAACTAATGAAATACTTTGGAGAGATATCTAATAAGTTATTTTAAATTGTAGGGTTTTAAATGTGAATATAAATTATGTCGACAATGCTGTAGGAACAAGTGTTACATAGAAAATTTAGACTGTGCTGGTCACAGAAATCTAACTAAAACTAGAAGACAGATGGCGATAGAATTCGAGGCAAAGCGTAAGGAAGTTGAAAATATGAATCGTGACACTGTGTATTAAGATATTTTAAATAAAACTAGATATATAAATGTATATATTTTAACATTTTGTTTCTGGTCTCTGGAATTTTATTACCTACTTCTGTGAAAATATTTAAACTAACATTATTTTCGTTTATTTATTAAATTAAATAATGCCAGACAATACAAGAGTCTAGTATTGATTACATCTACAGTTTACACAATATCGTAATTTGAACTTGTTAATAAAGTAATGAAAAATTTCTAAGACTTGAAATTTATATAACGATATTGTATTAATTTGTACTATTACCGACATGTTCAACGGAATAAAACCACCTCTACACAGAAGAAGTTGCTGCAGTGATGGGTCCTGTGGTGAAAATAGTCAGTAAACCATTCTTCTTTGTTGATTCATTATGAGGAGATTCGACTTTATCTTCCTGTTTGTCCGTGTTAGTCCAATACTTTTTACTTGAGAATATCAGCATCATCAATAGAGGTAGATGAAGTAACGAAAATCGAAATAATTTCCTAGAATTAGCACTATCCGAGTGCTTATTAAATTTCCATGCTAAAATTGGAAATATATATATATATATATATATAGTCAATATACAAAAAGTCTCGAGCGTAGATACATAATGCAGAATATCTCCAAAGAGATTGAGAGGTCAAATTTATATATATATATATAACATGTATATTTTTTACCTAGATATAAGAAAGATGCATTGAGCGGCGTCGAAGCCAGTGCAAACCACCAATGAGTAACATTCAATACAGGAGCTAAATAACACAGAGCCATTAAAACTGCTGTGTATCTGATTGTTGTTTTACGACATAAATCTGGATTTGTCACAGCCATCATTCGATAACCAGCTCGTGAATAGTCCGGTCTTAAGTTCCACGAAAGAGCATTAAAGTGCGGAAATTGCCACGCATATAAAATACCAGGCAAGATCCAAGCACCTGGCGTCAGTATAGTGCCAGAGCAACCTGCCCAGCCCATAAGAGGAGGGATAGCTCCTACTGCAAAAGGAAATAATAAGTTATGATACACATAATGTTATGATAAACATAAAAAAATATATACCACTCACCAATAGAGCCAATCCACGTGTTGGCAATACTAATGCGTTTCATGGGAGTATATATGAGCGTGTATAAAACAAGATTGCTAGTACCTAGCACTGCCGTGATACCATTTACTTCATGGTAGAGTATGGATAATCCAATAATACCAGATACTGCTGCAAATGCTATTGCATGTACAGGCCTGATGATACATATGTATACGTTCAATTGTCATACTTAATATCGAAATAAAAAGGTTTAAAAAAAACTTACGTCAAATGACCACGCACTAATACTCGATTTTTTGTTCGCGACATCTGTGAATCGAAAGGAACTTCAAAAAATTGATTAATTGTATTTGCAGTGGCAGAGACTAAGCCTGTGCCTAAAGAACACATTGTAAATGTATAAAAGTCAAATGGTGCAGGAGCTAATGCATATCCAGCCATAGTTGTCGCTACAACGAGAGCTATAATGAAAAGAATTACAATTCGATTATATAATAAATTAAATATTCAAATTACTTGTGAGTCAATTTGCAATGTATCAAATGTCATAATTAAAAAATCTTTTCTCTAATATAATCAACTAACGCTTTTTTTAAATCAATGCAAGTCTAACATATGTATATAAGATTGATATGGACTGATAGATACATACATGTCAATTTAATCTTTGATAATTTGAGATAATGCTTGTGAAGCTTGGTATAATCGACTATTATAGGTGTCCATTCTGACTTCTCTTTTTTACATGGATCTTTTTCTATTTTACACACCACACTTTTCTCAACAGGAAAGGAAGCTATTAAAGTAGTCGCACCAACTCTTTTTTGTTTGTCATCATCTTTCACAGTTTGTGCTGGTTGTACGATGCTCCCTGCAATCTTCGTTGACTTTTGCCTTGGGAAGCCAGAACACTAGAATTAAAATTTATTTTCTTTTTCTCCTTGAGAAAATACAGAATATGACAAATTTTCTGGATACTACAAACCATGATGACAGAAAATTTTGGTATAAAATTGCATGACATATGCCGACAGCTTCTTAATGGATGAATAATAAATAACATGATTAACTTTAATCTTAATTTTAATCAACTGCTTATTTCCACCGACCTAACCTAAAATAAAGTATATACATAAGTGCAGGAAAATATCCTAACCTAGACATAATTAGTTAGTCATAACCTACAAATATCAGCGGGAAGCCGGGAAAACGGGTTTGTTTTCCCAGATTTTCAGGTAACAATTTTGTACTTACATTTCTATGTGCTAACATGATTGCTGTACTCACATGTTTATTATTATGTAATCGTAACTCGAAATAATCGAGTATTTAATATTACCGAAGAGAAGCGTGAGAACGGCCACGCCGACCTTTTGCGTGGGACCGGCGATCTCCCCCGTACACGAGCGCTCCGCGTCCACGTTTTCAAAAAAGGAACTATGCACCACGTCTATCCAAGTGCCGACAGGAGAGAATAGGCGCAATGTGATCTGATAGGGGCTCGACGAAGCTCCGAAAAGCAACACGCTGGATTATTACCAATATATTTGCAATCCTTGTATTCTTTAATGCTAGTCTCATACTACCTTGAAAAGAATTAAACGATAAAATTATAATTTAAAATATTGTTGCATGGATGATAACGAAAAGGAGGAACATCCAAATCCTCCGCCGACGGGAGACAGTCGCCGACGGGAGAGGCGTACGTGATTTCTCGAAAAATGCGTTTATATACGGTAGCAATTTCACGTGTCCTTTAATGCGAAGCATATATGCTTTCTCGAGAAGACCTTATATTAATAAAACATTCTAGAACATTATTGTTACATAATAATTAACAAACGATTTTCAGTGTTTATTATGTTTTATCGTAAGAAATAAGTTGCCGCGCCTTATACGTAAATTACTTATTTGTTATAATAAATTTGGAGTAATTTTAATGTTACATTATTATAATTAAATAATAGTTTAAATTTAATTATACGCATCTGTGGAGATGCACAAAGGATCATAAATATTGTTAAAAGTACATATAGAGATGAGGAGTTAACCGGCAAAAGCCGGTTTTCGCAGCGTCAGAAACTTCGTTTAAATTGAATAAAGTATCAGGAGCGCACATTAACAAGTAGGTGGCAGAGATATTCGGGGCGGAGACCGCCAGCGCGCCATGGAGGGGGACCCTACTACCCCCACCCACGTATATATGCTGCTTTTGCGCCAAGAGGCGGGGCCTACGCGTCGTATAAAAGTGGAGGATTCCGTGCCACCTCTTTGCTCAACATGTTTTTCGCGTATCGGCGAAAGTTTTTCAGTCTTTATATCGAGGCGCGCTGGCTAGGATTAGTAGGATTCCGTGTCACCTCTTCGCTCAACGTGTTCTCCGCGTATCGGCGGGAGTTTTCGAGCTTCTGACGAGGCCCGCTGTCCAGGATTCCGTGCCTTTTCGCTCAGCAGTTTTTTACCTTACCAACAAGTCTCTGTCGATACGCGCGCTGGTTAGGATTCCGTGCCACCTCTTTACTCAACATGTTTTTCGCGTATCGGCGGGAGTTTTCGAGCCTCTGACAAGGCGCGCTGGCTAGGCACATGGACGTGGTTCGTGTCCGTGCTAATCGTGCATTATATATATGCCACATTCTTCATCTACAATTTATGGATGTAGTACAGACATGAATTGGAATGTCATTTCATCAGTAACATCGCAAAATAAACGTGATCTATTTATTCACAATTTGTGCACGTAGCACAATTATTATAGTACGGATCACGTTCTCGTGCTATGATTTGGTCGACAATGTTATAAGATAGACGTGATACGTAGTTTCTTTTTTGAAAACGTGGACGTGGGGCGCTAGTGTCCGGGGGAGATCGCCGGTCCCATCCAAAAAGCCGGCGTGGCCGCTCTCACGCTTCTCTCTGATATTACTGAAGAGAAACAAACAACACACGTAATCTAATCATCTACAACTTTGATCTTGGGGTGCGTTCGGATTTCCACTCAAGTATCATCCAGGTATCATTTTATCCTTGTTTAACATTCGGTGTGATAAAGAGAAAATGATATTTGAGGAGCACTCGCGGATGGAAATCCGAACGCACTCTTTGTACATACATACATATGTGAATTGTGAATCATGTCACAGTTAAATTCGTAGCAATTTCCACCACATTGATACTTTATACACTCTCAAGATTACTACATACGAAAAATAGATACATACCGCTTTCGATTTTCGATAAATAACTAATTGTTAATTAAAATTTTACGCAAACTGAATAATTCTAGTATAATTATATATAATTGTAAATATTTATATGAAATTACGACGCTATTTTTAATTATATGTATATAACGCGAATCACATAATAATTAAGTATAAATTTCATTTTGTAAAACATTCTACTAATTGTAAGGTACTATAATATATATATATATAATAATCGAATCATCATTTTTGTTCTATCGCGAGAGAACGAGACATATAATAATGATATAATTAAGATATATCGATCTTTGACTGGAGAATTAAATTCGATTAAATTACAGTAGTGCTGATAAACTGCTAATTCTTATCTATTATAATAGAATTTTCTCTTTACATTATGCATAGCTAGGACACTGTAGAACTAATCAAACTTTACGAAATGATTAGATGTTGGAATTAGAAGATCTAATCTCTTGCATGGGTACTGTTCCTGGTTCCGATGTGGAAATGGAAGTGACATTCGAGGCTGTGCTATCATTGTTCATTGGAATTTTACAAAATGGGCCGCAATTCTGCCCGCCGAATCGTTTTAACAGCAGTTGTTTGATCTTTTTTCTACACACAAATATGATGAAAATAATGAGACCTTGCAAGGCATTTATTATGTTGGCAGGATACCAGACGATCGCTGGCACGAGATCTATATCGATCCACCACGCTATTAGTTCCAAAACCCAACTTATTCCCATCACTATGAACAGTTTCAGGTACATATTCAACCTGTGAGTAAAATATATTTTTGTATTATTTGTAATTACAATCATTACAAGATCGTTACTCTAGAAGATATATTAAATCAATTATATTATATGTATATTATATAAATTATTATATCAAATATATAATTGGATATAGAAACATTACTGTCATGTGTATACATATATACTTATACATATATGACAATTAATTATATATTATCCTAATAATAAATATTTCTGAAATAATTACTTAATATTTTTGTCTAAGAATGGAATATATATCGGTAAACTATACATATTTTGCAGTTTTCTGTGAATGCAACTTCACTGAATTATATTAATTATTTTTTTGTACAGACCTCTGCTTATTTTCATCGTGGCGTTTGCTCTCCGAGTCTCTCAACTGCTGAGCTGTATGTATATTCTGATATAAAATCGTTAATGTTGTGGCGATGAAGAAACAAATGTTACTGATAATAGTAGCAGTCATAGGTATGTAAAAATATATCGTTTTTGCTTTATCCTCTGAAATGGAAAACGAATTCTTTGCACGAATTCTAACACACTAATACATGTGCAGTAGATAATGTTTTTAATTTAAAATTAATTATTTTAATTGAAAAAAGTTGAAATTGAAATTCAATCAAGACTTTAATAAATATCGCCGTTAGTATTATATAATAGAGATTCTATTGTCAATGTCACTTACCACCGAACCAAAATTTTTTCTTGCACATTTCCGGTCGAATCCAGTCTGTTGGTATTGCGTTATCATCAACAGCATCGATGACGGCACAGATAATGTTGAGAATTAAAGTGACTCCCCACGCATAGATCGAATACATTATAAATTTCTTTTTCTCTTGCTTTACATTTGTTCGACACGATCGGAGTCCTCTGTGAAATACGATTTCAATATTAAATTACTCATCAATATGTATTATATTGAAAGCAAAAAATACCTTATTTTTGTAATTAATCGTGCTTTATTTATATAAAATAATAATCATAAAAACTTATGTGTGTGTATGTGCGCGCGTGCACGCGCGCGCGCGCGCGCGCACACACACACACACACACACACATCAAATACAAATTTTAGATAATGGATGTGCAATGGTTCTTTATACGTGTTATTTCTACTAAAATTCTATTTCAAGAAAACAAGAGAAGAGTTTCTTTTTATAAAAAATTTTCTATCTGACCAATTTTACTATTTGATGAATATTTTGTTCCAAGCCATTTAAGAAAGGTGAATAAAGTCATTTCAAATGCGAAAATCATCTTTTGCACTTTAGTGGAAATGAATACTGTGGTTTTTGCATATAACATAATGTGAAATATGTCGCTTACCTGAATGTCCACCAAATATCGAAACATGTTATATTTAGCCAAAAGAAACTCGACAAAAAGAAGAAGTTGAAAATATATGCTGAAAAGATCAAATATAGATAACACGTTAATCGTCAAGACATATTAGAATATCAATTAAGTTTATAGCTATTGCTATAACTGTCCGTGAGATTTTCTTAATATTTCTATATATAAATTTACAATAAAAAAAATATTGAAATAAAAAATTTTGAAACTATAAAATTATTACATTTATAGAAATGTGAGATAACTCACTTATATACAGAATAATTTATATACTTTTTATTTATATATGTATATGCGAGGGGGTAATCATTCAGAAACTAGATGTATCCTAATCGGACTTCATAATAGAGACCCCCCCTCCCTCCTCTTGTATAAGTACACAATTCAAGATTTTATCTATAAAACTTAAAATATTATCTCTATTTTATTTTGTTTTATTGTTTGCTATACCCAGTGGAATGCAATATGCCGTTGTAGCTAATTCAGAAATTTGTTGGCCGCAATACATAATCGCGTATGTGATGAATAATGAGCCGACGTGTGCACGCAATGTATAACCATGCATGTTTTGCAGTTCTGGCAATATGGAATATACCACGAACGTCAGCAGCAAGAACGGCAAAGACACTAGGAGACACGCAGATATATATACTGGAAGTTTAGTCTGATTAGTGCAAACGATCACATCATAAATGTTCCGCCTCAAGATGGCAAGGCAATAGGACGTCGGTGAAATAAATCTGCCAGGACCTTGGTACAAGGAGCCATTGATGAGAAACAAGTATCCGTCGGCATTAAGCAAACGGCGGCCAAATCCTTGTTGAACGCATGGATCGCGGATGGTCAGATATGTTAGTTGGTTTTCATCCTCGGAATCGTTTCCATATTTGTACATGTCTGGAAAAGAATAATTACCCTGTCCAGTGACGCACTTGCCCTGTATCGTCAAGTTATTACCGAAAGGACAACAGAGCTGAAGGCAGGTAACATTGCCACACACTTTATATGGAACAATGATAGCCGTACTATTATTATAGTCATCTGTATTGGAATTGCTCTCGTCTTCGGTCTCAGTGAAATTCTCATTAATTCTTTGTAACGTGGAATCATTGTTTTTTGTAAAGTTCATGTAGGACTCCATAGACATCTGATTATTCTCTTTGTGATTTTTTATAATACGTCCGCGAGACTTGTCCCGCTGTACCGAATCGTCATTCTTGCGATCGTTGTTTGTAAAATTAATGCAGGACTCATATTGCATTTCGTCGTCATTTTGGATAGATTTTTCACGTGAATTGCACCGTATTGATTCCATCTCGCCATTTCGATTTTTCGTAGAACTTAAGAAAAGATCATTATACTGTATCGTAGAGTTGTCGCCTTGCCCATCGTCATTCGTAGAATTTCTCTGACACTCCGAGAACGAAGCAATGAGCAGAAGCACGAAACACCAAAGTGCGATATTTGATGGACACATCGTTAAACTATTGAACGTCGAATTCACAAAACCAATTTATAGCTTTTCTTTATGCCTTGTAATCAAATGTCTAGTGTGTATGTTTGTATTTTTTAGAATGATATTTTAAATTTATTCTGCATGTAAACCATTGGGATAAAATGAAGACGAGATAGATGACAAGTGCTAAGAACAATAAGTTTTTTTGATTCTGATGCGTGAGAATAATACGTGACAACTCTGCAGTTTGAAATGCTCTTTGTTTTCGAGATAATGACATTCGTTAATATAAACAGGTCCATTTCGTAGATCATGGACAACTGCATTGCCTGTGCTATATCTTTCACGCTGCAGTTTCTGGTAAAGACAATGTCAAATGTAAATAACATGTAGTCTTCCGGAATTTTTATTATCGAAATCGATCGTGTAACTATATAGAGAGGTATAGAGTTTGATATAACATAAGCAGTTGATATTAGGCCACAATTACGTAGAAAATTTACAAGTGAGTTGATGATTGATTAAAAATAGATAAAATAGAATTAAAAATAATTGAATTGTTATTTGTTAATCTTACTTCTTTCACGTTTTATGTAACGTTATGTAATGTAACGTTATGTAATGTCACGAATATGATCATTATAATTAATGTATAATCTATATTAAACTCAGTTCCGGGACGGATATTTTCTTGAAAAACCTTAGCTAATCGTCTCTGATGTCATTTTAGATTTATGACTATTACTCCAGGATTTTATTATCAGTATAATAAGAGTTACTGTACAGTACAGTAATTGCAGTATATAATTACTTGATTATCCGGTTTTAATCTCAACCGTAGTCAGTAGTGAATAAGCAAATTTATAAGAAAAACATTCTTTTATTTAAATTAGTGTTGTATTTATTTATATATATATTTATATGTATATTTAAACAAAGTCGTAGTTACGTAGTTATAATAGTACAAAAAAAGACAATTGTTCTAACAGATAAAAGCAAAATAATTAAACAATTTAAATGATACGTCTACGCGCTACTTGATGAGAAAAATAAATATTATATTAAATTACACGTGTATGAATATATGATAAATAATCCCGGACTAGTGAATGAACTTTTTATTTAAGGCGATGCTGGAATTTAAGGTCGGAATTACCGATATTACAGATATTCATATAAATATCGGAGATGTTCATATAAATTCATGTAAATTCGGTAATTCCGACCTTTCAGCATCGCCTTAATAAAAAAATTTTGGCATTAGTATCACCAACTTAGTAATGCAATAATTGATAATTGTGAATTTATAGGGGACATAAGCGAGAAAACATTTATATTTACCATACACTTTTTTCGATAAATTGTTAAAATCAGAATCACATATAACATTGTTTGTAACGATTATGATTGATTTTAAGCTAAAATGATAAATAGGATAATATAATGGTAGAGGTATATATAAATATACTATATTCAATTTCACTTTCGCGATTCACTTCCCGGCGATACGATACGAATGTACTCAGGCAAGCAACAAAACAAGACTATTACTATGATGAGCCGTTGATGGCGTAAAAAAAACAATTTACCATACTGGGAAATTACGCATATATATATATAGTGATATGTAGTGATGATAAAGAAAGAAGCTACCGCTTTTAATGATAGTTCAGACTATATATATCTACTTTTTATACTACTCGTTTTACTTAATATATTATTTTTTTTAACGAAATATGATTCTTTTTACATAATTTGTCCTCTTTGATTTTTGCATATAAAAATATTAAAACAAATTAAATTACTGAAAGATTAATTTAAGCCCCGTACATGTGCTTATTATACATATATCATCTCATTCACGAACGTATCGGATATATGGGAGTATGTATATAACGTGAGATAATACGTTATTCAATGTATGTACGTTTTGTACAGATATATATATGTATATATAGGTATATGGAGACGCTAAAAGATATTAGGATACCGTAAAAAATATACGGACATATCCATTATTATAATTCTCAGTTTTCTTTATAGTATTAAAATCATTGATTTTGAGTAATTTGTCACGTATTATAAAAGTAACACGCCATGTCAAATCTTTTAAGATTAATCGGAGAAATATATTTCGGATTTTCTTGCAAATAATTTTTTAGTTAAGAGTAAATTAGCTTTAAATTAAAAACAAGCCCTATTTATATACCTTTTAACTCTAATTATATATGACTTTAATAATCCTTCAAACATCATATCAGGAATTAAGCTAGAAATTATATACTATATATATATTAGATATGTATGTACATACATTATATAACATGAAAAGAGTCGACGCGGTATATTATTAAAAAGACAACCAGCCAAAGGCAAATTTTCGTGATAGTCAAATGGGCCCGGTGGACCCGGAGGTAATTGAAGAACGATACATTACCGACCATTTTGACCGAGGATAACAAGGGTTTTAGTGACCTGCAATTAATCACTATTTTATTATCGACTGCAGTGAAAAGTTTACATGATAAAATTTAATTTGTTATCCTCGCGCGGTACAGCCAAAATGGTTGGTAATGTCAT
>NW_012026987.1:167973-168628 GCF_000956235.1 Wasmannia auropunctata
TGATGTTATATGGGAGGGAAATTCCCTATTTGGGGGGATTTTTTAGCGTAAAGGGAAAAAGGGATTTTTGCAGTTTGGGAGGGAATTTTTAGTTTTTGCGATAAATGATTAAAAATAGGCTTTTTTTTTAATTTCACGCTTTGCACAAAAATGTATTTCCGTACACATTTGACATTCGTACTTTTTTCTTTTTCTATCTACATTTCTACACTCTACTGACTCTACAGTCTCTACACTTGTGATTGTGACTTGTGAGTATCGTGACTGCGAATTTCAAATCTTATTCGGCTTATAAGAAAGCTTATTTCGTGTTGGTTGTTGACTGAGTTAACTGATCCTATATAATTTGTCTATAAAGTTTAATTGATGTGAAGACGTTTAGATAGCGATAAAAGAAGCAAAGCAGTCTACGAGTGTCAAAAAATAAGTTTAGAATGTAAGTACATAAATAACTGTTGTTAAATAAGAAAATATGATTTGTCAAACATAACCTTAACCTTAACCTGCAAATCCTGTAACCTTCAATTTGTGATTTCAGCAGCTCAGCACTAGCAGTCAGCACAACATAGTAAAATACTATAAAAAAGATGGATAAGAACATAGATTGCATAGACACCGACGAAGAGGACGAAGAAAGACTAATTGATCGGAAGAG
>NW_012026987.1:168678-207423 GCF_000956235.1 Wasmannia auropunctata
GTCCGCGACTAGTCGCTATACTATAATATATAATGCGATGTGTGACCTGTCGAAGATGGCCGAACGTTACCGAACGTGACTGTCGAGTTTTCGATATTTCACGATGCTCGCGCAGGAGTCGCAACTGTCGCAAGCGTCGCAAGGAGACTGGAGAGGAGATTCATGATGGCGCGCGCGTGGAAATCGTGCTAACATGCGCATCGAGCATATCAGCCGTTTTACGTAAGTGCGTTTATCAGAGTCGCAGTCCCAGACGCGGTTCTTCGCGGAGCTCGTTGTAACAACAGCTTGCCAATTTCGCGGTTCGCGCAGTCTTCGTGTCGCACTCGCATCTCGCGTTTCGCGTCTTTGTCGAGCTCGTGCCACAGCCATGCAAGCTCAACAGCAACCACAACCGCAGCAGCAACAGCAGCAAGGCCACCAACAGATAGCGAGCACCAGTGTGATATTAAAAATGAACGAAATTCAGCAACTTTCGACCGTCGGTACGTTGGCATCTTTTTAGACTTTTTTAGACTTTTCGGAACGAACGTGACATTTCTTCTGCCTTCGTCTTTAACCTCCACTTGCCCCGACTTGGCCTTTACACCGCTTGTTCTTCTTTTATGTAGCTGCGAAAACTCTAAATATACGATGCTGCTACTGATAGCTGCACACTCTCTATGTACTTGTATAACTTTAATATTTTTTTTTCTTCCAGAACTTATACATTTATTTCATTTTCAATCTAGAGATCCCTGTAGTGTAACAAGTGCAATTAAAAAATGTGTTATTTATCTTTTAATCGCACTTGTACACTAGGGGAATCGCTACACACACACACACACACACACAAAACAGGCGCGCGCGCGTACACATCTAAATATCAACGATAGATGATTGTTCGATCAATTTGAAAATTGATTTTTCTCTAACAATAGTGTTGAATTATCATTTGTACAACTTAAAAATTTCCAAAATTATACATCAGCATAACTAAGTTTAAGAATTATTATTAGACATTATATCAATAATGTAAGTTTAAATCAAAGCTCATTTGATATTAAACTAAAGACTATGAAAGTGTTACTTGTTGTAATACTTTTTGTTGCTAATAAAAAAATTGAGATAATTGGGATCCTAATATTTTGAAACGAAAATATGAATTTTAAATTTATCTATCATTAAAGTCAAAATCAAAATTAGATTATCTTTGTTGAAATAAATGTAACTTACAAATATATCACATTTTATGTTAATCTGATATTTTGCATTTATTAAATGTCAATCAAAATATCAGCATAGTTTTATGTAGATTATAGTTTTTGCAATTTTACATACTATAGTTAATAACTTTCGAATAAGCAAAAAAGTTCAAATCTTATAAAAGTGCAGAGATAATATTTAATGTATTCAAATCTAAAACAAGTATACCTATATTAAGTGTACAATAAGTGTTGCTGAAATATGAAATAGCACTTTGAGATAAGATTTACGTTCATACATTACGTTCGTATTTTTATCATGATATATTTATGCGTTAAAGTAATAATAATCTGTTCTTAAAACTTTTTATCCTAAATATTAGTTCTGTGTTCTGTGAAATTGATCTTTATTACTAAATCAAATTTTCTTGAGTTGCCTTGAATTTATAATATTTTCTATTTATCGATTTTAGTCTTTTTATGGGATAAAAGCGAAAGATAAATGTGTTTTTAGTTAGTTGTATAGTAATATTTTATTATTATTTCAACCGGGCATTGGCAACGTGTACGGTTAGACAAAAGTATTTCCTTGATTTTTTCATAAATTCACCGGCATCGCGTCGTCGGTAAGCTTTGCTATCCCTTCCTCTTGACAGCGGATACCTCCCCTCTTCGCTTCCTCCCCTTTCGTTAAACGCGACATGGAATATTCCACTGGGTACCTATTCCATCTGCCTTCTGCACTGAGAAGGGAGACATATCTCTCTCTCTCTCTCTCTCTCTCTCTGTCTCCCCTCTTCCTTCCTCCCTTCTCCTTTCTTTTTCGTTGCTATAGCTTCTCCTGCCTTGGTCTTTCAGGACAGGAACGTGTATAGCGACTGGAAGTAACGACGATACAAATATATTATTATAACTCACATTTTTAAATGATTTAATGATTAAAAGTTAAATTTCCTATTACGTGGTTTTAATTAGGAAAGAGCAGTCGTGATACCTTTAATATTACATATTTATCTAGAAGAAATATTCAAGATGACATGTTTACGTCTATACATGCGACTTGAAAATAGTAAAAAAGTGTATGAGTTTAAACTTGCTCCGTTTTGAAACGGAATTTATGATGGCCTTATTTCAGTTGAAATTATTTTCGAAATTCGTAAATTACTTTTATTATTGAAAATAAGATGTGATTATATTTTTTATACGAATTAATTCTTCTAGTTCTTTTCATGAAAGGTATCAAAGAACAGAGATAATAAGATTGATATCACATGTAATGAATTTTAGTTAAGAAATTATTATAATATAAATCAAATTAAATTGTAACTAATAAATTTTACAACTTTAATTTAGTTGCAAAAGTCAATACATAATAGTTTCGCGAGTACTCGACAGTTTTTTTTTTAAGCGTGAAATGAGAACACGTATTAAGGTAGTTTGTACAGAAAAATAATTTTTTTTTTCCTGAAACGACTGAAATATCGGAGATATTTGGACAATGTGCGATATGTACGCTCCTGAAATTTCCTCTTACCGCTTCTCCGTTCTTTTCGTTCCAATCTGACGCGTCAGTCCGCTATGGCACCGACCAATCGGCTCGTCCGTTGCGCTGCCTGTGGACAGGCAGGGAGGGAGGATGGAGGGTGAATTAGGCAGCAGAGCGTATGTATGTATGTATGTACGTGTAGCGAAACTCGAGGTAAAAGAAGGTAAAGCGTAAGCGGAGCAGAGGAGAAATTACGTTCACTGCCGGAGTCTGAAAATCGCCGCGCCGCTCTGAAACATTTCCCGTGATTTGTCCGGACTGAGCTAAAGTGCGTGAAAGCTAAGAGGGAAGTTAGTCGCGCGAGCTTTCGACTTTCTGTATTTAAGCACATACTTGTGAAACATAATTGTGAAATCTCCAAGTCCGTCGAAGATGAGCGTGCGTGTCGGGGAGAAAAAGGGCTCCAACGGGTTGATCGCAACTATGGAAAACGAGGGTGGTGATTGGCAAAACGGACAGAATCTTCTGGTGGTCACGCAGAACACCCATCAGGGCAAGGAACTGATCAGCCTAACCGATAATCAAACCATCAATGTGGCTGTAGATACCTATTGTTCGTAACATTTCCTGGATATTGCTTTTTCGTTAGGGGCAATTGATTGATTTGGAGTCATGCAGTTTTGCAGTCGACGAGTGCAAATCGACAAATTTAAATTTGCGATTAAAATACATGCGTAGATATAATGCAAATCCACTTGACATTATTCGATTAGACGCGTGTTCTCTGTCACATCTTTATCATAATATTTTTAAAATGAAGAAAAATTAGCATTTTCTTTGCAAGTTTAAACTTTATCTTCACATTTGACTGAATTACGTATTCACGGCACGTTCTTAAAACATTCTTACATAAAACTGCGTACACTTTTTCAATATTTTTTGAATGTTCAGTGTCTTTGCAGCTTACATATTGAGAAACCATGAAAACATTTTCTACTTATTTATCTATATAATATTTGTTATATGTGAATTCTGTGATATCAAATATAAAGTGAACAAAAGATATGAGGGACTGAATGAATTTGAAGTCAAATTGGTCTGAATACTTGATGTATTATTTTGATTTTTGTTTCAGGGTTGCTAGAACTCGCTCACAGGGAATATCAGGCAGGAGATTACGATAACGCTGAAAGACACTGCATGCAGTTATGGCGACAGGAGACAAACAATACTGGTGTTCTTCTATTACTTTCCTCTATACATTTCCAATGTAGGAGGTTAGATAAGTAAGAGTAACTTCTTATTATTAATATTTAATTCTATACATGTCATACACGCACGCACGCACAGAAAGGGAGAGAGAGACATATATAAAATCATAATTTTATACATTTTAGATCGGCACATTATAGCACCTTAGCGATAAAGCAAAATCCATTATTGGCGGAGGCGTATAGCAATTTGGGAAATGTATATAAGGAGCGTGGACAGCTACCGGAAGCGCTGGAGAATTATCGTCATGCTGTCAGGCTGAAACCTGATTTCATCGATGGTTACATCAACTTGGCCGCGGCACTTGTGGCAGCTGGTGACATGGAACAAGCCGTTCAAGCCTATGTCACAGCGCTACAATATAATCCTGTGAGAAAATCTATATTACGAATATATTGTAGTTAGCGATTACTTAAATATAAAATAAAACATCTGAATAGCTTCTTAATATGCAGAAAACAAAATTTTTACTTGTAAGATGAAATCAAGCTTCACTCTTTCTGTATGGTACAACTATTGCGCTGATAAGATTTACTTATCGTTCTTTTACATTTGTAGATTCAGGAATAAAACTTATTGTTTTAGCAAAAACCAATATTCCATTACATAAAACTTTTATTGAATTAGATATATACAAGTTATGCGGAAATAATTTACATATTTTGCCTGTTTCAGGACCTTTATTGCGTGCGGAGTGATCTTGGTAATCTTTTGAAAGCATTAGCAAGACTTGATGAAGCCAAGGTATGTTTTGGAATTACTTTCACTAGTTAATAAATTAATCCAACGTATTACGCACATGTTCGCGAGCGTCTTTACTTCGATCAAGCTTTGATGAAGATGGCGGAACCATCGAGTAGGAATCGCACACTCCTTGAACTAACAGATTGCTACAGAAGTTTTTTAACTTTAACAAGATATTTATTTATCCAATCTTGAAAATTATATATTACCTTCCTTAAAGAATGCTATAGAAAGAATGGATATTAATAATAAATTCTGTACACATCTCTGGATCAAGGAGAGCAGAGAAATTTGTTCCATTACATTTGATCACGTGTAATACTTTTTTGCTCTAATTAGCAGATAATGTTCCGCCAATCTTGAATCTTCATTGACATTTCTTGACAGAGTACAAATGCATCGCGCGTATGTGCACGAGCTACAGCGCTTAGTTCTCCGCGAAATTAGCGGACTGCACGAAATTTGTTCGCGCCGTTATCACGAGAAGCTTTCAATCCTTGTCAAACAACTTGCAAGCGCGGTGCACGATCTTCCATCGGTGAGATTGATTTATATAGATTGAACCGCAAATTCCGAATCTTTGATAGTTATCTCGGAATAAGCATGTTGAAAGATGTTGAGTGTATAATCGCGAGCTTATCTGTCTGACAGATTGAAGATCGTGTGCATTCCTTCATCCTGTAAAACTGAAAGAATCACGTTTTATGTCGTGAGCAGAATTCGATTTTTCAGAACGACATTAAACGCGATGATTTTAATATATAAAACCCTAAACAATATAACAACTTCTGATGAACGCATTCCAATCTGAATTCTTTGTAAAAACTTACAAAATTTTTATGTTGAAAATAACACATTATCAAAACAATTGGATATTCTAAAGAGAAAAATATGAATCTTGAGTTTTTTAAATAATTTTTTCTCTCTTTTGATACGATAAACTTATTATAACATTTCTCAAAAAATTTCCAAAAAAGAATCAAGAAAATCAAGAAATATTTTATAGTGTTTAGGGGATTATTATCAAAGTAACTGAAAAGAATATTCTTTCTAGCGTTGCGCGTTTTGCAGCAACATCAAGTGCGTTTTGACTATTTTGAGGATTCGTAATGTTGCTGCAAATTATATATTTGTTAGCCAGTTCCATCTGAGTGGATTTCATTTCCACTAAATCAATACCGATGGTTCTAGCAGCGCGCGAATGTAATGTATGAGCTGATTTTACCTCTTGTTTGAATTGTGTGTGACTTACTATTATTATTGCAGTACACGCGTTATCACGTGCGTTTTTATCCAACATTTTCATATGATGACAGAAAGAGAGAGGGAGAGAATTTATAGTGTGTACGGTAACAGTGTACGGCGCGAGATCACTTGACTAGTTATTTAAATTAAATCGGAAATTATTATATAGCGTTAAATCAGCCGTGTGATAATATGTTGTCACAGGGACTTTTATCTTTAATGCGGGAATAGATTATTTGTGTAGTAATAATGAAAATAATGTTATGAATAATAAGAGAGAAAGAATCATGAAATTGTTAAAACTTGTGTTTTATATCTTACTTTTTTAATCGATGCCGATGATCTATCGTTAATCGGTCAAGTGATCTACTTTTGCAGCGCGGCGCGGCAACGACCGGTGAGGGTGTATCTATAAGCACTATATTCGTTGTATATAACTTTTTATTTTCATTTTCTGGTTAGCTCTGGCAAATTGTAAATATTTTCAATGCATAGTTAACAAATATGATTTATAGACATGCCCTTATTCGATTCTAAAAACTGGCAGCAATGAGGAAAGCTTCCCGTTACGCTTCCCGCTATTCCTGAGAACTGGCTGGTATGCTCGTTCATTTCTTACCGAGCTCCTTCAGCCATCTACTTGCATCGACAACATAATGATAACATAACGTAACTCTTTCGCACTGCTTGTTTTCCACGTAACGTCTGATGATTGACAGAATTAATATAATAGAATATTCATAAAAAGGAAAGAAATGCAGCCGTGTTATATGTTCTGCGATCGCGAGAGAGAACAAGAAGCAGCAGCAGCTGGCTGATGAGTTCGGTGAAGCGTGTCCTTCGCAGGCACAAATTATCAATTCGTTTGTGTACACACACCCACCCACACACACACCACACGCGCGCACACATACACACGCACACAAAAAGAGAGAGGAGAGAGAGAGAGAGAGAGAGAGAGAGAGAGAGAAAAAGAGATGATAAAAGATAAAAGACAAAGATTGAGGCGAAGAGTAATCAGTGAAGAGACATTAACGCAGCTGTCTTATTGTTGTGGATGGGATGATCAACTCTAGGAGGGGAAGTGCAGCAATGTGAGGTTGGTCGGTTACCGTGCCGGTTCCTTCGTCAAAGGGTGAATCTGAATCTGGTTATTCAGTAACACACTGTCTCTCGGTCTAAGTTTATTATGAGAGCTTGCAAGCCGTACCTACCGAGTCAACCTACCGAAGGGTACACTGCAGGTAAAGTAATTCCCAAGGCCGGTCTCTAAAAACCTTCCAGTTCCCGTCAACTCGTCGAACAAAAAAATCAAAAGTCCCTCATCCCATTCTATTTCAAGTATCGCGAAGTAATTTTACAAAGAAAGACAATCGATACGTTGATTATTTTTAGATTTACATATAACATATTTATTATATATGCAGATATAGATTTTTTTTACTTTATTTAAATGATCTTTGAGATCTTACACAAACACGAGATTTTGGGATTTTTATAACATTCTCATACAAGATGTAATATTATTATCTCTGTATTTACAACATTATATTATTCCAGATTTATTTTTTGTCCCGTAATAACGTTTATATTCTTATCGTAGAGAGTATGATTTTTAAAACTGATATATCTCCATTCTATGAGTGCTTTTGCATTCAATATATTTATCAATAGATACTGATAATTTTTGAAATGTTGTATTTAATTATATTAACAAGCGCGTTGTTATATATTTTATTAGATAATTTTTTCGATATATCTTTACACAGACACACAAGTCTTCTTTTTTAAATTTAATATTAAATTTTATTAGAAAATGCAAAAATGCTGCAATAGTCCCTACTTATTTGCATTATATCGCGCACATATCGAGTATAACAAAATCGCGCATTCTCCAACTCCTGTCCCGTTCTTTTTTTTTCTCTCCTTTAATTCCAGGTTACCGCACCTTGCAGAGACCGGTCAACTGTAAATGCCCTTATTGTTTAGGTACGGATTACTCTGTTCAATATCAATGCAGCCCACCTCTCGGCACGCGCGATGATTATCCACGCTGAGTCCTTAGAGTCGTCATTCTGTTGTCGGAAATCCTTGCAATCATTCCTAATATTATATTTACAAATCGAAATAGTTTCTCGTCGTAAAACTTTCTTTCGATTAGAGTGAAGACCAGATGAGACTGGGTCACATTTTGATTTTTTAGCGTACGACCTTCAGCGTGCGGTCGAGTCCGCCGGACGCATTTCGGGGACTCGATGTGCACCGAAAGTCGCATGTTTAAAGATGACGCCTCTAGCGCGCACCTTAATACCTTTGATCCTGAATCTACCTAATTCCTATCCGAGAATGAATTGTTAACCATTTGCGAGGCAACCCTCGTTCATTCTGTTTTCATTCCTTGCCATCTTCTTGCCCTTGATGAGCACAAGAAGGGCAAACTTCAAAATCGACGGCATTGAGGGAGAAAAATAAAAAAATCGAATGAATTACAATGATTGTATTTGTAAAAAAACATTTCATGATATAAAAAGAAATGTTCGTCGAATATTGTGAATTTGCACTGTCTTTATATCTCTGATGTACACAGATATGGCAATTTCGATACTTTTGTTTTCAGCAAGTTCGCATTAGTTAGTAATCGTAAAAGAAAGCTTATTGATATTGGCGTGTTAGTGCATAACTTTATGATTTCGTGCAGGTTTATACTTTTACAGATTTGCGGCTTTACATATTTTTGTTTCCATAGATTATTGTTTTCACAGATATCTGCCTACAGTTTTTTTGCTTCCGCTGATCTTTGGTCTATTAAATTTCATTTAAATATCTTATGATATATTTTTTTATGACTCTTTTAGTCTTTTATTACCCTTAAACAGGATGCTGGAAAATGGTTAGATGCTTCAAAATTCAAGATGTGTTTGCTAAACTAATGGAAGTAGAATTATTTAATTTATATTAATGAAAAATTTATGCCTGATTAAAAACAATTTACGCTAAATACTTTTAAAACTGTTGACAAGCCTAATCAATATTCCATATCTTCCATTTTTTTAAAGTCAATATGATCCTGAAACCTGAAAAAATGATAATCTATTTCACAAACACAAACAACAGATGACAAAAAGTTATGGAGAAACTCGAACAACTCTAAACATACATCGAAACTGTCGCAACGTTTGAAGGAATGGGAAGGAGAGACATGGTGAGGAAAGGAAACAGAAGCAATATACAGTGGCAAAATGTCTTTGGCTTTTTTCTTCGAGATTAACAACGAGAGGATGAAGGGAAAGAAAAAGAAAGAAGGAAAGGGAGAGCGTGTGAAAGAGAGAGAGAGAGAGAGAGAGAGAGAATGAAAGAAGCTGCAGCGCGGCGATGGGAGGTCGGGCATATCGCGCGGCGCGCGTCCCTTCGAGTTCGCGAATAAAAAACCGCTGTGAATTGCATTCTGTTTCTTTAGGCCTGCTACTTGAAGGCGATCGAGACACGACCGGACTTTGCAGTTGCCTGGAGCAATCTCGGCTGCGTGTTCAATGCCCAAGGAGAAATATGGTTGGCGATACACCATTTTGAAAAAGCAGTTGCCTTGGATCCCAACTTTCTAGATGCATACATCAACCTTGGAAATGTATTAAAAGAAGCTAGAATTTTTGACAGGTTTGTTTCTATGAAAATATTGATAATTTAATATTTTCCAATTTTCTTATCATCTTTTTTATTTCGTAAATAATATGAGTTGTGTGATAATGATTTCCCTCCTCCAATAGTCAAATCTATTGAAAACATTTTATAAAGTGTTGGATATAAATTTTTTTGACAAAATGTCAGCAGAAGTATAATAGACCCTGCATATATATATATATATATATATATATATATATATATATAATATGCATATACATATAATAGCAGATTGACTGCAAAAATCAAATTTGCCATTAAATGTTACAAAACAGATGTCGGTAAGTTCTACTTTGGGAATACATATTTATACATAAAACGAATGCAGTTGATGCCAATCTATTGCAATATTCTATTAGAATATTGTTTCTGATGGCTGATTGCAAGCATATTGCTAATACAATATTTTACTTACTATCAAGATGTGTTAAAGAATTTTTTAAACATTACTTTTCAAATAATATAAATGATATAAAAATTTGAACTTGACGATATAAAACAGCTTTCCATCTTATGCTTCTGTTACAAATTATTATTTGTCACGATAATTTAAATGACTCAGAGATTTGTGAAAAATGATGGATGACGAAATATTACACGCACAGTGTTGATCAACCAACGTCTTGAAATTCTCGTGGTCGTCGGTTTTAAAGTCTGTGCGAGATTAAAAATGGCTTTAGTTATTCCATTGATGTATATTGCATAAAATCATCAATGGCTAGTCCAAAGTCATACAGTTTAGTTTGCTTTAAACAATACTATTATACTACTACTACTACTATTACTGTTCTTTCTTTTGCCGCAAAGATATGGAATTTGTATTCTATCTTTGCACGTGCGAACGCGAATTAATTTACAATATAAAAATACATAATATTTCCGAGTTTATTGTTGGATTAAAAAAGAGAGAATATTGAATTATGTGCAAAATTATGTAAACGGACTTAACATTCGCGTTTCATGCACACTTGGAAATAGGCGAATATGGCGCATGAGCTGTCGAGTCAGTACTGAGGATCGATATTTATGTAACATCCTTTTCAAGTTCATCGTCCTCTGCATTCGAAGGAGAATTCGGACAATGCACCGTTTCTCTTCAAACATAATTTTTAAGCACGGAGCATTTCGCGCGATTAATATTGGTATTTGCATTAATTTAGAGTGGACTTTAACTATTTTATTAGTGTTTTTTATATAATAGTAAAGTAAAATATACTGTTTTACTAGAGACTATATTAGAAATTCATCGTATTCATATATCTCTGTATACATTATCACATTTCTATTTTTAATTTCCACATTTTTACATGTAAATGCATGATGATTGATTGTAAAACCATTTTCATGATACATTTAATTTCTTATTCTCTTGTTTAACTTTACATCTGTTGAAGCCTTGTGGCTCTAGTGCCTATTGATTTTCATCAAAGTACGTCGAAAAGGTGAAAGAAATAATAAAAATTTGAATATCTTTTGTTCCTTCGTCTACGCGGCCGATATTGCCAAATTTCACTTATAGGTACTTCCAGCTAAACATTTTAATTTTCTATTGATATACCAAAATATTTCGTTATCACGACCGAGATCAAGCTAATCGTAAAAAGTAATATCGGTTTTTGCACATATTATTTTTTAGCTTTTCTTCTTATTAGTCTATAATACATATAATACATATAAAAGCGAATTAAAATAAAAGCGTTTATATTAAATATAATTAATTGATAATAATGGATTCATTGAATGCATTTATCCGGTTCCGAGGTTTTCTCACGCATAAAGTGGGAGGAATTCGAGGACAACTATCGATTCTAAAAGCCGCTCCGCCCCCATTGGAGCCCTTCGCCTCCCTCTTGTGGGAGGATACGCGTGCTCGTTCAGCTTTCGTTCGCTTGCGAGTTAAGCGGCTTTCCTCTAGCTGCTACCATCTCCCGAAGCTGATCCATCCATCCAGGATCCGTACATCGAAGGCACATCCGAGCTTGTGTAATTCCTGCTTTAATTCCTGCCACCTAAACATCTATGGATTCTAGGATAAGTGAATCCTATATAGATCCACGTGGATCCAAGGATCTGCGCTGCGCAGTTCGTGTTTGTTCGTGATTTTTATTTCGTGATTTCTACGCTTGAATATCGCAGTGAATCCAAGATTTGCGTGTTCAAGAAATACTGATACACTTTTTATTTTAACCTGTGCATCGAGAATATTGGTGGACGTAAAAGATATTCAACAATGTCTGTTTTCCATTCATATTCGTACATTTGAAAATCCGTGTTTTATCTTATATTTCTGCAACATAAGAGTTATAGGAAATATCCAAAGAGACTGTATCCAACTAAATTTAATGGTCATGGGAAGGATTATTTATTTCTAACACAATTTCTCGATTCAACATCTTGTACCGGATAAAAAAATTCAAGATTCCATGAACCCGACACTTTCGGGAAAAAAAAAAAAAAAAAAAAAAATCGTTATTTTCGCGTACTTCGCATGAAATCGTGCTTCTCTACCAAAAAAATTCCTTTTCCCGAAAATCCATAAATTTGAGTTTCTTTTGCTGATTCCTGTCTCTAAGGATCAATTCTTCTAACGTGCCGCGTCGTGAAAGATTTTTTTCCTTCATACTCGGATCCGTGCTTTCTGGGATTCGCGAATCCAAGACAGCCGGGATGGGGAAGGAATGGACTGCCAGTGCGTGGTCGTCTATACGGTGATCTCGCCTTCGACCACTATCGCGCCCGTGCTTCGCGTTCAAATAGAAGATACTCTCGCGCGACCCTCCACCTCCGGATGCGTCTCCTGGATCAGGCGCTACGTTAAAAGGTTCATCAGACTCGACTTTATAGCGATGGGAGCTGTATTAACAACTAATTTCTACAATTATGATCGAATCGCTAGAAATAAGAAATAATCTTACTTCTTTTGTTATAGATTATCAAGAGAAATGATGTTTATTTAACGTCATTAATACCTAATCCTTTTATAAGCTAAGTCTTTATCGCCAAAATGATCTGAAATCGACGATTGTTCTTTAATTATCAATTGTTACAGAGCTGTAGCAGCATATCTTCGCGCGTTGAACCTCAGTCCTAACAATGCAGTCGTACATGGAAATTTGGCATGCGTTTATTACGAGCAAGGGTGAGTTAATATATTTTACAAGGATTGTATTTACAAGAAGCATTTACAATAGATTTAACACAATCTTGATAAAACAAAACGTGGACGTCGAGAAAAATAAGTAATTGAAAATTACGTAATATATTATAGGCTCATCGATCTGGCCATCGATACATATCGTCGTGCTATCGAATTACAACCGAATTTCCCTGACGCGTACTGCAATCTGGCAAACGCTCTCAAAGAAAAGGGACAAGTGGTCGAAGCGGAAGAATGTTACAATACCGCCCTCCGGCTTTGTCCCACACACGCGGACTCTCTTAATAACTTGGTACAGAATTATCTTTTAATTGTAACGTTAATGCATAACAGTAAGAAACAAGTTTATATAATGAAATGGTTATTCTTTAGGCCAACATAAAACGCGAGCAAGGCTACATTGAGGAGGCAACTCGCTTGTATCTTAAAGCCTTGGAAGTATTTCCTGAATTTGCAGCCGCCCACAGCAATCTTGCCTCTGTCTTGCAGCAGCAAGGCAAATTGAACGAAGCATTGATGCATTATAAGGAGGCAATTCGCATACAGCCGACCTTCGCCGATGCTTACTCGAACATGGGAAACACGTTGAAAGAGATGCAAGATATACAAGGTGCTCTACAGTGTTACACTCGGGCTATCCAAATCAATCCGGCCTTTGCTGACGCTCATTCCAATTTGGCATCAATCCACAAAGATTCCGGCAACATTCCCGAAGCGATTCAATCATACAGAACAGCATTGAAGTTGAAGCCAGACTTTCCAGATGCCTATTGCAACTTGGCGCACTGTTTGCAAATAGTTTGCGATTGGACAGATTACGAAGCCAGAATGAAGAAATTGGTGTCTATTGTCGCTGAGCAGTTAGACAAGAACAGACTGCCTAGCGTGCATCCACATCATTCCATGCTTTATCCTTTGTCTCACGAATTCCGGAAAGCTATCGCTGCTCGACATGCTAACCTCTGCATAGAGAAAGTAAGTTAGTTTCCTTCTAATTCTTTTTTAAATCTTTTTTACAATTCCATCTCTCTATATACTCTACCGAAAATGGATTAATATATTCTGTTCCATTCACTGTTCCATAAATATTATTTTCATTGCCGATAATTACTTATACGTTGCAGATTCATGTCCTTCACAAACAACCATACAAATACCCGCGTACAATCGGCACGCGATTGAAGATTGGATACGTTTCATCAGACTTCGGCAATCATCCGACTAGTCACTTGATGCAATCAATACCTGGCTTACATGATCGTGAGAAAGTCGAAATCTTCTGCTATGCGCTTAGCGCGGATGATGGCACAACCTTTCGTGCGAAAATAGCACGAGAGACCGAGCATTTTGTCGATCTCTCTCAGATCCCATGCAACGGCAAGGCTGCTGATCGCATCAATGCTGATGGCGTTCACATTCTAGTGAACATGAACGGTTATACGAAAGGTGCCAGGAACGAGATCTTTGCTTTGCGACCAGCACCGGTACAGGTCATGTGGCTGGGTTATCCTGGTACTTCTGGCGCAAGTTTCATGGACTATCTCATCACGGACGAGGTCACTTCGCCGTTGGAGCTCGCCAGTCAATACAGCGAGAAACTCGCCTATATGCCACACACTTACTTTATCGGCGATCATAAGTACGTACATTTATTTTTTATTTTTTCGCAAATTTTTTCGCATCGATTGAAGGTGAAATGAAGATGAAATATAAAGATAGCTGCATTCTCTTGTGTGAAATTGTGTTTCATTTTATGAAAATTTTGGCCATTTAACAAAATTGTCTTTATTTTTAGGCAAATGTTTCCTCATCTGAAAGAACGTTTAATCCTAACGGACAAGTTGAATCTCAAGGGTAAAGTAGCTGACAATGTTGCGGTAATCAATGCTACGGATCTCTCTCCGATGATTGAGAATACTCTGATAAAAGAGATTCGCGAGGTAGTTGTGCCGGACGCCAAGAAGCAACCCGTCGAGATCTCACTCAAAGTTGCCGAGTTACCAACTACTACCCCGATCGAAACGATGATCGCTTCCGGCCAGTGTCAAATGTCTGTGAACGGCGTCGTTCTGCAAAATGGTATGGCCACCACACAAGTGAATAATAAAACTGCTACGGGCGAGGAGGTGCCTCAGAATATTGTCATTACAACCAGGCAACAGTACGGATTGCCGGAGGATGCCGTTGTTTATTGCAACTTCAATCAGTTGTATAAGATTGATCCGCTTACTCTTCACATGTGGGCACACGTGAGTAATAACGAAGCAATTTCGAAAAACGTAAAATTTTCAATTCATCTCCGACAGTTTGGATAACCCGTGGATTTGATTTTAGATATTGAAACATGTGCCAAATTCCGTACTGTGGTTGCTACGTTTTCCGGCGGTCGGCGAACCTAATCTTCAAGCAACGGCACAACAATTGGGTCTGGCGCCCGGTAGAATCCTGTTCAGCAATGTTGCTGCTAAAGAAGAACATGTGAGACGAGGCCAGTTGGCCGACGTATGTCTAGATACACCACTCTGCAATGGACATACGACTAGTATGGATGTTTTGTGGACTGGAACGCCGGTGGTTACGCTTCCGGGGGAAACTCTAGCCTCTCGTGTCGCAGCTAGTCAATTAAACACTCTTGGCTGTCCTGAATTGGTAGCACGAACACGACAGGAGTATCAAGATATTGCTATTAGACTGGGTACTGATAGAGAATAGTAAGTATTTCGATTTCTGTGACATCCTTCGTTAGAAATTTTCTATTGGGACGTAACATAAACTTTTTATTTCTTTATTTGCCAGCTTGAAAGCAACAAGAGTTAAAGTATGGAAGGCTCGATCAGAAAGTCCACTCTTTAACTGCAAGCTATACGCCATAGGCATGGAGTTGTTGTACACAAAGATGTGGGAGCGTTACGCGCATGGAGAAAATCCTGATCACGTTTCAGCCGTCGATAAGAACGACAGTCAAAAGTCATCAATCATATCTTCTTCTTAAGACATTTGACGATTACTTATTCAGCTTCGACTTTGCGATTAATGAATTCTCTTCCCCGGAAATTTTAGCATTTGCAATCACAGTTAATATATCTATTCCTATTGCGGTCTCGTATAAATTTCGTATCTTTGCTGACTGTTTTGTACGATAAATCCATGAAACTTGAACTATGGACTTACGACTCTAGACAGTAGATATTAATACATACAAGATTTCGTCCGATACTTGCGCTCTCTTGTCCTCTTTTTATGATTTAATGATATTCGCGCGTTTGATCAAAAATCGATTGAATTGTATTTTGTGAAGAATTGACAAAATTATGGAAAAGCGATTTGGTTCATTCATGTACAAAATTTTAAAAAAATATTGAAAACAATAGCAATAGATAATATTTTTATCCGTAGAGAAACAATATTTCCCCAATATCTTATTTTCTACTTAAATTTTTCTGCAAAATGATATTTAAATAAAATATTGGCAGTGGATTTATCCAGTTATCAAAAATCATTGAAAAGATTTCAAATTTTGATGCTCTAAAGTTTCAAAAATTTAAGGGAATTGCAGATATTGACTATTTCAAAAATTAGATATCAAGAGCTTTAAAAGAAGTTAGATATGCGAGATTTTCTTTTTAATAGCAGCATTTCCGGTTTACTCGTAAGTTGCATTACTACAAACTGCAATCGAGAATCCACTGTTGTATATATTTTGCTTATGTTATTGCAATTGTCGCATAAATTTGACGAATATGAACGCGCTATTAAAATATCCATCCTCGCTTTCTATAGGTGACCCTTTAATGCAGAGATATTCTGCGCATGTGATTTCCTGAAGAACACAAGAATACTTAACAAAGATTAGAATTAATAGAGTATTTCCTATACTTTTATTTTATTGCCCTCTTTCCACTATCGTCAAAGGTATAAAATTTGCAGACTTTTAATCTTTGAAATTTACGATTTTAAAATTTGAAAGTTTGGAGAAATCCTGAAAGACAAAAAGTTAAAAGGAAAAATCGAAAAACAAAAAAATTTGTAAAATTTCATTACCTCAAATTTCAATAAATCAAGACTCAAAAATGTTAAGGATCCAATAATTCAAACAAGGAATCAAAAATCTCAAATATCTGCTCGATTGAGATTACAAAGATATAAAATTAAGTCAATGAAGATCTTAAAGATAAAATAATCGAAAGAATTTGGAGAGGAGAGAGAGAGAGAGAGAATACAAAAAATGGATCTAAAAAATTACAAATTTAGGAATTTAAATACAAAGGTTAAATATCGAAATAATTTTACTAGTAATCGCATCGCGTATTACTTCTATTTTCATAAAATGGTAAAAAGCTTTTAAAAATTATATTGATATTTAATGTCAATATAATCAAGCTTTCATAAGAATAAAAGTATACACGAACAAAAGTATATAATTCTTAATAAAATCATTTCGATATTGATTCTTTGTTGATGAATGTGTTGTATTTATCTGATCAGGGGATCCTCCTGCAAGCATCTGAAAAATGAGGTATTACTTATCGGAAACGGAAACGGACGGCGTATAACAACTGTATTATATTAAACGATTAATCGTAATGTTCATGTAAATATTAAGGATAATTGTTAATTATTTACGTTAGTCCAATAGCGGATATTGTGCGATTTGTGGTATTGATGAAATGTGTAGGGATAAAATTATTGGATTGTAGCTGAATTGATGTATGTGTAAAGAATAAAAAATGATAAACGAAACGATCTTTCACAGTTGTATATCGACATTGTACATCCTATGATTTGGAACATTTGTGTCGATACTTACATTAATAGTGCGATGACCTTATCGTAGTCGACAGAAGCGTGCACACCTCGAAGGGCAGCGAATATTAAAGAATAATTGCGTTTTTAATGTAATAATCGCTCAAGTATAACTGTATTATATTTTCAATATGCTCTACATTTAAATATAATTCATTGTATTTAATTTAATTAAATAAATATGGATTATGAGAATTACACGGCCGCGAAATTTATCACGATTCGAGCTCGCCATTGCAGGATCGCCGAGAGTAGCATTAGCAAGGAATGTGCATACTTCATTATCTATTGGACAGTTTGCATATTTATACATGCCTACTATTTATATATCTAAGCAAAATTTTAGCAGTATGTTAGCAGCTTGTCAGCAGATTCGATCAGAATATTGCGGCAGATTGGTATCACTATATCCACTGTTCGTGTGTGTGTGTGTGTGTGTGTGTTGTGTTAAGCTCGTGTTCTGCTAGCAGAGCATGCCGACACAACAAGATTATAGCAGATTGCTAGCAGAAACCAGACAGAATCTGCCATTTCATAACTATTCTATTTTAATATATATGCTCCATTTCTGCCGATCTGCTATCATATTGCGTTATTAGAATCTGTGATATTTCTACCAATCTATTGACAAAATTTAGAGGAGACACTTAATTTGCAAAATCCATTTTACACAGACTGGCTATTTGAGACAAAGCGTACAAAACATTTTTCAATAAAATTCGTTCCACCCGCTATCTACATATAAGCCAGTATAAGCGATTACTATCAATAGCTATAAATATAGGATATATTGTTGTGCTTTTTTCTTTTTAAAATTGGTTAGTTTTTTTTGGAACTTGTTGGATTTAAAAGATTCGTAATGTTATATACTTAAACGCCGTTAAATGACTAATTAAACGCAAGTTTGATTTAAATATTGACTTTTTTGCGGACAGGCCATATTGGAATCGGTTTCTTTCTAATACCGCCAATTTCAGATAGGTGACGCGAACTTTACCATACGGTCGTAGATCAGATTTCTCTATCATATTCAAAAGCATATCCGCCCACCGTCGCGTCGGGACTATCACCACCGCTCTCGATAGTCGCTATATTTGTTAAACGTTGGTTACGTGGCAGATAAGAGCATTGTAATGCGGACGTTTAGATTTCATGACGTGCGCATATCGCGCATTCGCATCAAGTTCGAACGAATCGTTTCGCGCCTCATCACAAGATGATATACATTCACAATTAAAAAATATTAACGTCTTAAAATTTCGAAAACATTTCGTGAAAAAAACACTTCTGTCAAAAGGATATTATTATGAAATCTTTAGTAGGTTATTTCATGTCCCGATTATTTATATATGTCAATTTATTATCGAATCGATCGATATATTAATTTAAATAGATCATTGAAGAATGGCGACATGCGCGAAAGTTAATTTATTTCAATGTATAAGTAATGCCGCAAGAGGAAATGATTCATATGATTTTGCGTTTCTGACACCATATGGTTCAAATAATATATAGTTGCGGTCAACAGAAATCTTAAATGGCAAATTAAAATAACTTAAACATTAACAATGAATTCTGAAAATGTGGGAATTAATTATCGGATCACTCCAAATAAACGCGACATGCGCAAGTCCCAATTCTTACTTTTGGCACACAGTGGCACTGCGATCGCGTTTCATACGACCCTTAAGCGCAGTATCGATTGCTGCCACCTTGCGAGGGTGAAACTGGGTCGCAAGTACCCTTCCCATAGGGAGTCGCTTGCTTTCTTTCTTTCCTATGCATGTCATTTTATATCCTTCTCTTACCAGCTCATTGTTAAATATGTGCTGTTACTGTTGCTTTTGTTAATGTGGCTAATAATATCCTTACTAATTTAATCTACCAAACGTATATCCTTAATAATATCCCATTCGTAATATTTCCGATATATTAGTTACATCGTTGTTTCGTTTTTATTTTTTGACAGTGTCTTTTTTTATTTGATATGCTAAATATATTGTAAATGATTATCTATGAATGTCAGGAGCTGTTCTAGATTGTACGTAATAGACTTGAACGCGTATATAATGTACATACATATATGCGTGTATATATATATATACATATATATAGTGTATGTGTGTGTACGCGCGCGGCCCATTTACTCTCTTATCTTTCTAATCTGTGTATTCATTGGTTTTCCTCTACCGTCTGCTCTTCCTTTTTCTCTTCTCGCAGTACCAGGCACAATTTTCACAAATTTTTCACAAATTATTATCACGCTCGAATTGAATTGATTTGCTACATATTGCAATGAAAAATAAATTACGATAAGTATATTTATCGAGATAATGAATTGTATATATAAACAAAATACTACTAAAAGTATCTATGTGTTATACAAGCTTTTGATATCCACATATAGTTAATAAAATACACGTTTTCAGAAAAAAGAAAATCGATCGATTTCTTACCTTGAGTTACGTCATTAGATTCATTTTCTACATATCCACTTCGTCCCTATCTACATATTCTACCATCCTATCCGCAAGTTATCCACTCCTCGGAACTTGTTAGTCTTCAGTGTCACGTGGATAGGCTAGTAGGCTGTCAGATAGCGAACGTTTCGCCCCCTCTGCCCAGGGTAGTTTGTTCGCGTTTGCGTTTCGTGCCTCGGAGGGTTGCTAGTGGGCGGGAGAAGGGAGGCATCTTTGACATAAATAATCAGTAGTGGAGCTCCGCGATGCCAGTCTGGTCACCATAGCAACGGGCATCGATCGAGGCCTACCAAGAGGTCGAAGCTGAGCTACCCTCCTTTTTTTCGTCTTCTCTTACTATCTTACTTCGTAATCCTTCTCTTGCTCTACTCAATCCATTCGCTCATAGGGTCGGCTTCTTCCGCTCTGCTTTTTTAACAATTTGCCTCAGTCGCTTCCGCTTCCTGGTCGTCTAGCTATCCAACAGGGACAGCATATTAGATTCTCATGGTTTACTAGCCTCATTTTTAATGTTACAGAAATTTTGCACGTGGCGAATATCACGTGTCGCATATTAATTATACATATAGATACGTGCAGATGCTTAAAAAATGCGTGCGTACATACACATACAGACGCGCACGTGAGTATAAACTGTCTTTTACATATTATTTAAAAAATTTGTATTTGTATTTGTAAAAAATATTATTCTTCGAAAACATGCTAGATTAGAGAAAAAAAAAACAGTATTTTTTTTAGATTGCATACCTGTATTAAAATAAGAGTATTTTAATATAAGAAAAATAATATATATTTCCCAATAATATCAAAATTTTTTAAAAATAAAATGTAAGAAACAACCGAATAAAGTAATAATTAGTTAGTAATCTAAGATATTATGTCTAATTCTCTTACTGAATTGAAATAAAATAAAATTATATTAATATTGCTATATACATCCTTTATATTTTATAGATATCTAAAAAATACAATAAATAGACTAAAATTGAGAATGTCAAAAAGAATCGTGCTGCGAAAAGATTATTTTAACTAGAAAATTTTCTTCGAGGTACGTGTGTCTATAGTTAGAAATATTGTATTTCAGAATGAAAACTGGGTCTTGCCTAGTAACCTACTTTATACTATATTTTCAAACATATCGGATCAATATTCGGTTTTATTCGGTGTGTGTGTGTGTGTGTGTGTGTGTGTGTGTGTGTGTGTCACCTGCATACTATTACAAAAAAAGCTTAAAAAGTCAAATATATTTTTGTGGATATTTTAAAAAATTTTATATCAATTTAGATAAAAATTTTCTCTCTCTCTCTCTTTCTCTCTTTCTCTTGCACGCGAGCGTACGCAAATGTTTGCCAGACGTGGGAAAAGCACGGAAAGAAACCGCGAGTCCGCGTAATCCGCAGCAAGTCCAACGTTCGTGCACGACGTTCGTGACGAAGCATTTCAAGGCTGAACTGTCGCTCCCCTTGTCCGCCACCTCGTCCCAGTTCGTCTACGATTGGTTTCATCTTCGTCTATCCGTCGTATAACCCATCACGTCGCATCGTGCAGCGGCGCGGTGCGGCACGACGGATCTATCCCTATCGCATGACTCCGCAGCGTTACGCAACAGCCTGCGCGCCCGCGCACGAGTGTGAACGCGACGTTGCCGAGCGCGGCCACCACAGCCAAGAGCCAAGAGGCGCGCCGCGGAGGCGTATTATGGCGTACCTATATACTAACTATGTATATTCACATATTACGTACATACATATATCTATATGTATATATAGCTGGATAGCACGCGCGTATGCTTTGTGATGTAGAGTCTGCCTCGCGACTGAGGTTGTACATATAGTATTCTGATGGAATCTAGGTAAAGGCTCAGATCCGACCCAATTTGAAATCCGCGATCTAGACTCTCTACTTCTCGATACGTCAAGTGAGCGCAGTGTAAATCACTGGATGATATTACCGTCAAGATTCACAATGATAGATATTATAGATAATTAAGGTCGTGATAAGAAAAATGATTTGAAATTTAAGTCAGTATTAGGATGTGCAAAGTGTTGCTCGCTTCCACCAAACGATTCATGTATGTTATATGTATTTCATATATGTTATAATATTATAGTGAGCAACTGCAGATCGAGCACCTTCATTATACTTCCGCATAGTGCTGAGCTGTCAAGGAGATTCCGTAAATGCACGTGCACCTGTGATCGCAAAAATGCACGCAATGTTCGCGTGCCATCGCTCGTTCAACGAAATGAAGACTAATTGTTGTCCTGTACCGGATATATAAACGTATCAGGGCTGTGTACTGTTGTACACAGTTTAGTAACGTTACTACATAAAAGGAGCTTATATAAAGGAGAGATTGGAAGAGAGCATTGGAAGAAACATGGAAAATAGAAAAATAGATATATCGACTATGACGATTAATTTTCATTTTTTATCATCACGAGCATGACATGCGAAAATGTAAATATGCGACAATTTTTATTTTTCAAAGATAGATTTTTGAAACGTATGTGCACTTGAAGAGAAAGATTAGGAAAAACAAGCGGAAGAACATATACATATAAAAAATCGGTAAAAAAATAACGACGGTTCTAGTTCTTTCCATTATATATTTCTCCGTGCTCCTACGACATTATTTTCCCGGTTCGCGCTCTTCCCCACCCCCACTCTCGTGTTTCCTTCGATCTCCTCGCGAAGAACGGTCTGACAATGGCTCTTTTTTCCAACGACGTTCGAAGGTCGAAACACGAGACGAGCCGGTATCGAATGGGAGTAGCACGACGAGGCAAAATGGCGAGCCTAACGTTCACGTAACCGCGAGGCAGGGAATCCCTCCACACATTGGTTAAATCTAGCTCGCAGTTTTTTCTCGAGCGCCCACAAGGTCGATTAATTATGCTCTCGTCTTTTTGTGGCTCGTCGGTCATTACAGAGATCTTCTCTTTTTCCCGATGCACGCTTCGCGCGTTTAACTCAGTACGTGTTATATTGCGTTACAGAAAAAGAAAATTCGCGTCTTATTGAAAAATTTTGCGACGGATATTTTTATCTATTTCAGAAAGACGGGTAAATATGATTAACAAATGTACGCGTTTCTAATCATACGATTGATTAGTATATAGCGGACGAGACATACGCGCACTAGAAAATCATATCCGTGCTTGCATAACGTTGAACGAGTAACACCAGTTTTCTAACTACAATTCGCAACCGGTTGCAGCGACAAAATGACCGCCGGCATTTTTTTTTTACGCTTTACACAAAAAATTATTGACGCATAAAGAGTTACAAATATACACGCAAATATATATATTTATGACATTAGCATTTAAGTACATAGATAACAACGTCGACTCTTTCACAAATATAAATTGCGTAAATTTAACTTACACTTTTAGGAGTAATAAAAAAAAGTTTAGATTATTGTTTCACAATAAATTGTATTATTTATAATTTATAATTATATAATTTATATTATATAACGGAATATTTTATTGTAATAATCATGATTAGATATGTAATGTACATCACGATATATCACGCAATATTACATTTATGTGATAATTACGACACACATATATATAGATGCTAGAGAGCAAGCAGCATGCTTGCGTGATGTTTCCCATACCGGGTACCCCACATTTCTTAATTGCACTTATTGTCTACAATGTATTACGATCAGCGAATAAAATTTTAACAGTGAACAAATGAGATGTTAATGAAAAGATGAAAATACATATATAGAAGAAAAGCATAATTACATCGTCTATTACAAATAAATATTTAAAGAAATTAACAATTAAAGTTGTGAGATCTAATATAATAAATAAATATATATACTATATATAGAAGAAATAAAATTGTTCGGTATTCTTGGATTCTTAAAATATAATATAATAAAGACGTTACATTAATTACGATTTATGTTAGAATCGAATCGTTGACCATATACGTATATTATATGTAATCTTACACGTAAAGAGAGGGAGATAATATAAACAATACCTTTATATTAGAATTCGTGATAAATCGTAAAATATATAAATTAAAATTATCTCTCTTCGAAATCATATTGTCAATATTCAATGTTATATCTTGTATAAACAACAAAGTTGTGAATATTTCACTATTCCGCGTTTAGCAAAAGGGCTAAGAACAATGAAAGGTACACGAAAAGTGAAAAGTGTAATAATACAACGCGCGTGTGCAGTGACATAGATCCACGCCTCTTCAATCTCCTCATCCTTTACCTTCCCTTTTTCATCAATCCTTTTGCAAATTAGGCCAACGCATCTATGCAAACGATCGTATAAAATTTATCCTCTAGAGTTTTCCAGTTGTTCGCGAATTTTTAAATTATTTTTATCCTGTTCGTATTTGTATTCTAATGTTGAACATTTCTGTGACCATGAGAAATATTAGACACTTTTACGACAAGTATTTTTGCAAACTTCTGCGTCTGATTATTTTGAATCTCTTTACATGTACAAAAGTTTCAACGTTTAATTGTAAGTATCTTCGATATACTTAAACTCTTGTTTTTACGAATTAAGCCAAGAAACGAATTAAATTAACCGTCAGTGCTGCCGCTCCGCGGTTATGTCACCGCGAGCGTGAGAACTATTCATGATCCTTCCAGAACTCTGAACGTTTCCTTCCTCTTCAGTCCGAACCGGCAAGAGGGCTGATCGTAAGAAATCAGCTTTCAGGGAAGGCGGGGAGGTAATTGTGGAACTTGAGAGGCGAAGAAGGAGCATCACGCAGATTGGTATTTCCGTTGTTCGCCTGTCTGTTTGGCAGGTTTGGTCGGGAGCATGCGCGCAATGTGTGCCCACCTACCCACTCGTCTACCTGCCTGCCTACTAATCTGCCTGCCTGGTTACCTGTCTACCGGTTTACCTTGGTCCCTTGAATAGGCAGTAGGTGGGTTGTACATCTCTCTTACGTAAGTTAGTTTGCCGCATATGCCGGATCAGCGAAAATAGAGGTAGAAGGGGGGGAGGGCGGGGCGGAGAACGAGAGAAAGATAATAGAAAAGAATGAAATGATAAGTTAATTTTCACGATATTTTTTTTTCTTTTGATTAAAAAAATAATTTCAAAGGATATTTGCGCGCGCGCAAATGATAAACCGTTTATTGAAATAATATCAAACATTCGTTTTGGAGCTATGCAAATTTTCTAATTCTAAGTTAACTTTGTATCTTCCATAACATCGTATGAAGAATCGGGATGAGGAAACTTAATTGTTTCCATGTACGATGACCAGTAATTTTCCTACATCATACGCCATGACGTTCGAATCGGCCTGCTCGTGCGTTCACAATTTCCGGGAAGAGAGGAACGCGAGTTGGTCGCCACGCTTCCCGTAGGAGCGATGCTTGTTGTCCTTGAGTTGTTGTCTTGATCCTCTCTCAACAGTTCTTTTAGCAGAAAGCTTCATCTCGCAGGGCGTGGTTTAACGATGACCTCAGCGGCCATCTTCGGCGTTTGGAATGGTGGGTGAGGGTGAAAATCGGGGTGGGCTTTTGGACGAACAGGACGAATACCGTAAAAGGTCCGTAGGAAATGGATGAAAAAGAAGATATGCCATTCTATTTTTTTTGTACATGTCCTGAAGGTTTTCATTGAAAACGTCGGAAAATCCGAAAAATTTTTCTCTTATTTGTAAAAGATACTCAAGGACGTATAATGAAAATTAATTATTATCTACGGTTCTTTGTAACATAGAAAATCAAATGTGGTTTAAAAAAAAAGAAAGTATTTTTTTTTCAAAAGTATACCTTTATACGAGCGAAACGACCGTCGACATCAATGTAGTATTGGTATTGGCGAATGCGAGGTTGCCGATGACTCGAGGTTGCCCGTGCTTCGAAGACTGCCTAATAATTGATATCGTCGTCAATTACGCAACCTACTGGTCTATGTACGTACACGCGCGCACATATAGATATATTTATACGTACAGGATGTCTGGTAATAACCGCGATCACCTTTTGTGGACAGGTTGAAATTAAATAGAAAAGTCCTCTACTATATCCGTATGTATATGTGAGGGTGTGATCTTAATAATTAAGATATAATAAGAAATTATTTAATAAAGGTCTGAATAAGTGTGCATCCACGCGATTCATTGTCACCGATAAAAGACAGCGTTACATCATTCCCTACAAGTATGCTTCTCTCAATACTCACTTGATGCTTTGCCTGCGCGTAGCAATCGGCGTGTAACGCTCTAGCTTTTCCTTGTCGCGCGCTTACACTCACTGGACTTTCCTATTCAATTTAACTCACTTTACCTGCTCGCAAGAGATGATACGATTATTACTAGATACCCCGTATATGTATGCATGCATACGTATTGATAAATATGTGCTGAAAGTATCTAAATAAGTAAATTGTATCTATTTATTTCTAATAATCGTACAAATTTATTGCACTCTTTTCTTCATGCGTTATATTATTTATAATATCTTGAAGAAATCAGTATTTATCAATATTCAAATATATGAAATATCGTCATTATATAATAAATAATCAAGCGATTCTGCATATGTATATTTGTATATAGAGAAAATCAGTTATTTTTTTCGGATCTTAAATGTACTTTATAGAGAAAGGTACGCTGACTTCAGCTCGAGAAATAACCGTGCTGACTTCAGCGCTAGAGTTTTGTTCATAAACGATGCGTGCCTTTATCCGTCTTAGTTTCTTCAAGGCCTAGCCACCTCCCTTCCGCCCACTTCTTCTTCTATCCCCTCCAATCTGCGGATTCACTATATGCTTATATCACGGTACCATTTCGCTCGTCTCACTTCATCATGGCTGCTATCGTTCTCTCTCTTTTCCTCTCTCATTGCTTCCTTGCATCTTTCATATCTTTCCTTCTCTTTCTATTTGTTTCATCTCTGTCGTCTCCGTTCTTCTCTAGCATCATATGCTTCGTCTCTATCTCCTCCTTCCCCTTACAATGATCCATGGTCTTTAACGCTCTTTTTGCCCCACGAGCCAACTGTTTCGCAATGATGTCATCCGCGCCATTGGCGTCGACTCGATAACATTTTTAAAAAATTCCTATTTGGCATCATTTAGTAGTGCAAATTTTAATAATTATTAATCTTTGTCAGATTACAGATATTATAGAGATATTATACATATTTACAGATATTTTACAGTTTATATATATATATAAATATTTAAATAATAAATTTAATGTAAAAAAATGCATACTAAAAGTTTATATTATAATACTTGAAAAAAAATTTTTGATGGCTGAAAACATGTCATTAGAAAAAATATACCACTGAATAATATAACTCCGAAAGAATAAAAATTAATCTCTATTCCGAAATTATTAATTGCGCAGCTGTGAAAACTTGGTTTGCTTATTTTTTATGAAACTGAAGTACTTTCCTGAAATCAAGTATGGCGCGATGAAGCAAAACGATGCAATAACGGAGCCAACAAGTAAAATTAGATGGCGAGGACGGAATCTGAGTACGGAATATGATCCGAAATAAAAACGGAAATACTTGAGTTGTCTCGAATAAAAGATAGCTGCAATGCAACTCTGCATAAGAAAATTTCAATTTTTAGTTCATTCGCAAATGATCGAATGTTTTCATGCTTTCGCGACAGAAAATACGTTTTCACTGTATGTATTTTTTCTCTTTTAATTTGTCAGCATTAAATAAATTACAATCAAAAATTTTTATATAATTACCAAAATAACGTGATTGCTGCATCATTTTTGCAACAATTCTTTTTAATAAATTTGCTAATATTACAGGAGAGGCTTTATTCTGCTTTTAACGTTTCTCACTTGTTAATAAATATAGACATAATGTACTTTTGAGATTTGATAATTTGATTTTGCGTTACAGGGTCGAAATCATAATCTTAATAATTTTTGTATACATGTGTAAACAAAACAGGCCAATCCCATTTTTTTCTCCTTCAGATGCGCATATTTTGTCTACCCTTCACTCTTCAATGTCCGTCCTTTCCTCTTTCTGTCAACTAGATCTCACGTAATGTTAACGTGACTAATGTTACATGACCAATGCACTACGTTGACCGTGTTAGATTATTATAAAAATAATAAATAATTAAGTTCTTCACAATAAACTTTTTAGAATTGTATGTTAACGAAATGTATTGTGAATAGTGCAGCTCAATCATGTCTTTATTTCTACGTACAAATGGACACCATTGCATTGCGTAACACATTTAGATACTGGCTGAAGTATCTGATTAATGCAAGCGCTGTTTACTTGGATATAAAGCAATATGTAGCAATAAGCTACACGAATTCGCATTCAGAAAGCAATTTAAATGTATATTCCTAAGAATATACTTCAACAATTATTAGATAAGAAATGTTAAAAGTATTTGAATAACTAAGACTATATTTTCTATTTTAAAACTTGTAATCTTTTATTAATATCAACATTGGTTATAATTTATTATACGTTATTAAGCACACTTTTAGCTTTTGGTCCATTTCTACGAAACATTCCGAATATCAGCTGTATTGTACAAGTGTACATGTTTAGAAACTGAAATTTTTATTTAAAACAAGTTGCTAGTTTGTACGATTCATTCGATTAACGATTTCTTGCATCACGAATAATTACGTATTAATAATTATATCATGCTGAAAACAATTGAACAGGCTTGCAATGTTAGTTGTCGATACCATAATTAAAAATTAGATTATCGACTCTAACTCTTCAAAGTTTGTAAATATACAAAAAATCATTAGCATGCCTTGTAAAAATAGCAAGACTACAAAAATTATAAATTATTCAAATTATAAAATTATTATGCATGAGTTGCATATGGTGCAATTAATATACGTGCATAAATGCAGCATTTTCAGATTAAGGAGACAATGAATTCTCTTTTATTAAAACTTAATATTTACATACAATGGTAAATACATGGCTGAATTCAAAAGATTCGGCAAGAAATCTTAGATAATAAAATTACATTTCTAATGTAATTTTATTATCTAATAATAAATAACACGTAATGGTTCAGAATGTATTAAAAAATGCGAAATTTTTATTTTTTTGTTTTAATATAATTTTGCTGGAATACATTATATAAAATACAAGATAATTATAATAAAATAGAATAGATACATATAAACATAGTTTCTAACATTTTAGCTGTAAAAAAAACTACGAGCTTCGGTAATAAAACCGGATGTTTAAGTTTATAGTATATATAAATTAAAAATTTTATATGCCCATAAATTTATAAATGTGAGTGTATTAAAAACATAAAGAAAAATTTAAAAAAGGACATCAATAATATATACGTATTGATTGAGTTTTCTCAATTTGGTTACCGTATAACAGAAATGAATGAAGTGCATGAAAAATATGTGGAAAACGTCATGTCGGTCTAGTTAGTTCCCCGGCCGGTCGGGAAAAAGAATCTGCGACAGCCGGTATTTGCCGAGTTACGAAAGTAAGCAGCTTTAGAAAGTATAGTACGTGACAAGGAGGTGAACGTCTTTGAGTCGGAAATCCACAGGGCAAGAAGAAGAAGGAGGTGAACGGCGGCCTAAGCCTGGGATCTTACACGATTATAAAGTCCAACAACGTATTTGGGCAACACTAACTCCGCATGTAGGCGGAACTTAAATTAAATCACGCAATTTATCGATATTTTTAGTAACATATTTAGTATTGTTGATAATCAGAAATAATTAAAATAAAAAATAAATTAATAATTTGTGTGTGTGTGTGTGTGTGTATCTTTATAAATATCCACAGAATGAGTGTGTTTTCAGAATTATTATTTATAATCACTCTTCAAGCACAATATTTCCGCATTTCTACCCTAAAAACAGAAGAGCCTTATAAAATACCTTGTAAAATCATGAGAAATTGTAGTAATTATAAACACATACGTCGTGTTACACATACTGCACATACATAAAAATATCTTACACATATGTGCAACTTAATATAATAATTTGTAAATTCAAGTATATATCAAAATTGTATCTCGTAGCATTCAAGAACGCTTCAAAAATTTAAATATTTGAAGATTACTAATGCAGAAAGCAAATGATCGCTGAGAAAAAAATTCATTGAAGTATGATCGGTACTCGCTCAGTGTTTTCCGTGATCCCAGAGCCTCTTAATATTATCTGTCACAGCTGGGGGAACATGGCTTCCACTGATGAGGCCGTGCTATATATACGAACATTTTGTGAATTTAATAACCTGTAGAACCACGGATTTAAGATTATGCGGAATAAGAAATTGAGGTCAAAAGTTTCAAAAATAAAGGCTAAAATATATGTATGCATATTATAGAATCAAAAAGAATTCAAATTCAGAACAAAAGATTTCCAACGTCAATTAAACTTGAGAATACAGCATTAATTTATAATATCAAGTATTTAAAACATTCAAAGCTAAACAATATGTACAATAAAATTAAAGAAAAATATAGGTCACATGATTTTTGGAAATAAAAATCGAGAATTATCTATCTTATCTATTAATCGAGAATTTAGAATAAATTTATCAAATTTTAAAGATAGGATCATCAATAATTAATACATTGTTCCGTATAAATGCGGTCGATTCGTTTAGTTGAATGGTCTCGAAATTCGATTCTCTCATTCCATGCATCGGTTTTATAAAAAGTTGATTGGAAAGTTTGAAGATTATATAGATGTGAAAAGGAATAATTGTGTGCATGGTAACTCGTTCCTCACGGATTTTCGAAATAAGTTGTTATATTTGTTTTCTATATATTAAGATCATATGGTATCTAGGACTTTTAGATCCGCGAGTTGCAGAGAACAAAATGATATCGATAGAGTTTTAAAATAAAATCTCTAAATATCATATTGCAACCTATAATCGATTTACATTAAAATATTATAAGAAATCAATTTTTCACTTTTTTTCTCTAAAAAGACATATATATATATATAGTCAAGAATATATATATTCTCATTTTATCGTTCCCATGGGATGACGCGTGACTGCATGAAAGCGGTCGCCTTATAGTCAGTGAGTTCCGGATTTAATCCCGACTCTCATCTCATATGTGAATGGTAACATTGGTAACCCATTTCAGAAATCCATATTTCATTTACAAAATACAACTATCATCGTTCCCATTTTTTCTTATATATATACAAGAACGAAAGAAAATGACGGCAAAAATTTGGGATCACGATTCAATTTTCCTTCCTCCCCCCTCTAACGTAAAAAAAAACCGGGTATACCATTATTTGAGAAAGAAAACCAGTTTATTATTATTAAATTGCGCTTTGTCGTGGGGCCGATAGGAGAGAGAAAAAGACTGACTGTCGTTTTATATATAAGCCAAGCCAGTTTCTCACCCCCACTGACCCAGCGACCGAGAGTCTGCGCTGTTGTCGCGCAAGACAAGAGAAGTGGTTGGGATGAGCCTTCCCGTCCTCTGCCCTCTGCTGCTTCCTGCTGCGTTCTTCGATATGTATTCTGTACAGTCGGCCGCCGCGTAACAAACGTTAGATCACACACTGGCCCAGCGAGCGAGCCAGAGCTACGGCGCGGTCACGTGACAACGACAGTTGCGTCACATAGTTCGGCCCCTCTTGCCGAGTCTCTCTCTTGCCGAACCGACCAACGAGTGAGAGGAGGGTCGCCATCTTTGTCGAGTGAGCGACAATGTGCGAAATGAGAGAAAGAGAGAATGAGAGATAGAAAGGACCGCGAACACACGGCACCAACGATGGACCACCGACATTTTCTTTTGTTTTCTTCCTATCTTTCCCCATCTGTTACTTTTCTTTTAATTTTTTTCTACTGTATAAGGAGTACACGAACGTGAAAGTAGGAAAATATTGATTTTAAAAAAGTCGTAAAATTTCAATATAAAATAGAATGAAAAATGGATAATAATGCAATGAATAAAATAAAAATCTTAGAATACGATCAAAATATCAAAAATTAATTCATAGATTAACATTTGTAAAATGAGAAATTCGGGAAGCTCACAAAGAGATTTCTAATATCTAAAAACGGAGTTGTAATTAAGATTTGAATATGTGAAAAACTGTAGTCGATAATCCAAAAAAATGAAGGAATCGACGAACTGTCATTAATAGTTTTCACCTTTCCCGCAATACAATTTCGGGAATTCGCAAGACAGAATACACAAAGATCGATCGCTAGATCTTTATTCACTACACTGTCTGCACTGGTTGCGTTGGTCCTCGAGCGGAAATGTCGATGATACCAGCTGGCTTGCGCGGGAAATAGAGATGGAAAGAGGGAAAAAAAAGAGAGTCCAAAGGTTGTGGTAAATAGGTCAAACAGTCAATGGGTCGCGTATTTTTTCTCTTGAAAGTTCTGCTTTCATAAGCAGAAAGAATATGAGAAATGTCTCTCTCTCTCTCTCTCTCTTTCGTTGAAACTCTTCTTTTTTCCCGTTCTTGAAAGCATTCTTGAATTTTTCATCGATTGACAGATTGATATTTTCTTGATACTCACACACAGGGAAAAAATCAAATCCAAGAATACGTACGATGTCGAGCGCGTAACCAGCACGATTCAAGCCAGCACGAGTCTTGCTTCCGGTCACGCCACGCACGCAGAAATCGCGATTCGTGCAATATTGCTTGTATAGACGGCGCCTATTTCTGTTGGATTCCTCTTCTTTTAAAACAGACGTTTGTATCTTTGCGACACAATATTACTTTTTTGACTTCCCGTAATCTCGCTTTTTTTCGAAAAGTTTACTTACTTTTGAAAATTTTTTCTTAATACTAATATATCTCAATACTACTCGTAATAATAGTTCTCTTCATGAATTTGATTGTTATTTGAAAGTAATTGATATCAATATCATTTTGATTTTAGACAAGTAAAAGGCAAGTAAATTTAACCTACAGCTCCTGCTCGTTATTATAAAGCAGATTTTGGGAAGCTGTTCTTCGATGTGTATACAGATTCAATCTTGATTAAATAGATTCTATTAGATTCTTGCGTTTCCTTGGATCCTTTCAGCAGAGAATCCAGAGAACTTGTATCAATATCCGCACTTTTTCTTTTGAGTCTTCAAAAAAATAAATTCTGGAAAACTCAAAAGAAAAACTGTAAATATTCTTCTATCAGTTTTCTGTTTCGCGAATGGAGAAAACGATAAGATCGATCGCACGCGAAATAGCCATTCGAAACGTTAGGCGCCGAACGAACTCGTACGGACCGAGACTGACGCGAAACACAACCGAATTCGAGAACGAGCTCCGACGAACGAGAATGCGCTCGAGCGCGTAGCCTGTACCGCACTCTCAGTCTTTACCCCACCATTCACTACGATCGCCGCATCCGGCGATGACGATGGCGCGCACTCGCAAGAGTACAGTCGCTTGCTGCTATTGGCTGAACGCCGTTGCTACTTGGGTCGCGATTGGCTGACATGCGTGACACATACACGCTCACGCGCGCGCGAAATGTTGCACACTTGGCGGCTTGCCCGCCTCCCTTTTCTTTCCTTCTTCACTCCCTCTCCCATGTCGACCTGACACACGCACATCGATATACGAGAGCGCGAGCGCGAACGCGCGCGCACAATATTTCCATCGTCGGCGACCTATGTATGGACGCAATGTATAGGTATATCGTCAACGCGCGTACGTGGAGGTAGGTAGATTCACTCTCGCCAGCACGATTCTATGACAACAGCCGAACAGGAACTGCTGGCCGTGCGCGCAAGAACCCGCTACTTATGCCACGGGTGGAAAGAAACAGCGGAATCGAGTCGTGCGGTTCGCCTTTGGACTCGAACTGCTGCGAGTGCGAATCCTAAGAGCCAATCGCTGCGGCCACGTTGCAGCGCGGTTTAAGCCAGAAGATTGATTTGATTATATAAAACCTATACCGCGCGCGCGCACCATTGACAAGATTAGATGATGTATACATATTTGCATCTCTGTGCAGAATTTTGAAAATAAAAATACAATTCTTTTGTAGAACTTTTCTGTACTTTAATTTTTCAATAAAATATCATATTCGATTTTTTATTTAATATTAATGTATCGTACATATAATATTATAATTAACGTGTATTTATTAACATGAAAATTAATAAAATCAACGTTTCCATTTAAATTCTTGACTATAATTTTCTTTATAGGCAGGAATAATCATCATGGGAAGGTTGCAACATGATATTTAGAGACTTTATTTTAAATCTTCATATATGTATATGATTAAAATTTATCCCGACATTAATCTGTAACTACAACTATGAAAAATATGAAAAATAAGAATTTTGTATGCTTATTTTGTCCTTCAATTTGCCGCAAAATGCTCGCGATCATTTAATAGCAAAGGCGGTGGCCGAACCTTTGACCCATTTTTCTATCGATCTTGCCTGGTTCTGCATCTAGGGCGTCTCGACGGCCGCGGCCCCGACTGTTGAGATTTCCGCCACTCCCTGAACACGGAGTCCTCGCTTTGACCTCGCACTCTATTATATATTTACGTTTAGAGAAATACTTAAGTTTTTATATTTTACATTATAATGATCAATCGATAGAAAAATGATTGCAATGTGGATAATGACGTTTATAATAATTAAAAAGAAAAAGGAAAACTCCTGTAATAATTACAAAAATTAATAATTAATGTTAATATGTATGTAAGTGTATCACATATATAGATAAGTGTGTCATTAGACATGTAGTATTCTACATGAAAAACTAAATTTATAAAAATAAACGCAAAATTCAAAACAAAATTCAGCTACATCAATGATTAATAACGAAAATATAAAATATGATAAAAATATGTACATCGAAAATGTTTGATATCATGAATATTACATATTTGTGATGCGATCCAAATTAACTATGCCTCACGAAATATTTGGTCTTCCATCAATTCCTCCATCCGTTTGACAATGCATATTTTGTTGGAAAAAGAGAGAGAGAGAGAGAGAGAGAGAGAGAGAGAGAGAGAGAGAAATGCTCTTCTAATCATCATATGTTACGTCGTTACATAACATATGATGATTATAAAGAGCATTTCTCTCTCTCTCTCTCTCTCTCTTTCTCCAACAAAATATGCATAATGTTCGATGATTGCTGAATGAGCATTCGATTACAATTAACAATTCAATTCTTTAATGAAAATGATGTAAATTGAAAATACTATCTATATTACCATTATGAACAAATTCGTTATTTATTGATGAAAATTTTTATTGCGATATAAGGCAATTGTTTGTGTAATCGAATTATATACTACTCAGAATACATTAATCTGAATTTAACATAAAAAAATTTCTGCGCGCATGTTCTTTCTTATAAATACATTCTAGGTACTTTTCTAGTTGTGTATAGTATATGTATACTTGCGCAAATGTATGCATAATACGTATGTGTAAGATGCATACTTAAATGTAAAATTTATTATATATATACGTATAAGTTATATGCATATGTACACACATATTATAGATATTATAGATTTTTATATGTACATATAAAATTATGCCTAATTTGCGAAAAAAAATATATAAAAAAAATAGATTTCATATTCGAGCCAAGACTTAACAGAATCGAATGTTAATTATAATGATAGCCGAGAGGCAGCCGAAAGGGTTAAGGCGACCTGATAGCGGTAGCGCTCAGTCGCGGCATGGTACAGGACTGAGAGGTGGGGAAATGAGGAAGGGTTAGGCTGATCCGTAAAACGTCGGGACTCGGCTCGCCGACCGTCCTATTTCTGCGCTCGGGAAAGTTCGTGTACTGGGGCGATCGCGCACGAAGCAATAGAGATATAAGTAGGTCGTTCGTAGCCGCACGTGTCGTCCTTGACTCACATAGAGTGACGCGCAGGCGCTCGCTGTTGCCGCATTGCTGGTCGCTAGGGCTCTTTCTTTGTCGTCTCTGCGCGTCGTTGCGCGCGTGTGTATATATATATATATATACATATATATATATATATATATATATATTGCGTGTGCTTTGTGCGCTTGGATCGGATATTTGTATGCGTATGTGCGTTCGCGCGCTCGTTTGCGGATGGGAGCTTCCCGTTACTCGATGGATGCGCGTGCGCGTGTATGTGTGTGTATATATAGCATATATATATATATATTAATATATAATATAGAGGGTGACTTAAAAGAATGTGTTCGCGCGGTGAAAGTACTTTTTTTTTTTAAGTTTTACTCTCGAAGCTTTTGTAGATTAAATAATCGCGAAACGAGAATCAAAAAAAGAAAAAATTTTTATTGAAAGAGTATGATATTGCCAGAACTTTTCAAAGAAAATTCTTCAAGAATTAATAAAATATCTTATTAAAATCTAGTTTTGTTCACTATAATTATGTCACGTAACATTTGTGCATATACACGAATGATAATCTAAAGAAATAAAAAAAAGTAAAATGTTATCAAAGTTTTATTTCCTCTTCCTTGCAAAACAGTGATGCGCGATCTTGAGCTATGCGTGACGCAATGAACAACGTGTTGCAAAATTATATACGTTTGATTTTTTTTCTCTTCATGTTCTGCAGCGTTTATAACTTGTAAACTATTAGTTGCTCATATTAATATGGAAAAGTTAACGATAATAGAGTCTATAGGATAGATTTAGATACGACCTTTGCATTCTACCGCATTCTACAGTCGCGAGACTTCGCGACGGCAATTTACTATCGTTGTCAAGGACATTCTCGCATCACGAAGACCTCAGTACGGAGAATCGACGGTAGCTTGGCTTGGCTTTGGCATCGTGGCATGAGTATTGATCGCAGCGGAAACTCAAAGGGGAGGCCACCACGTTGGGCTATTCGAACCCCAATTGGATCACCCTACCTCATACGGCAAGCAACTAGAGGAGAATACGAGCGAGGACAGCCTATTTTTCAATATATCAGAATTAAGATATGTATATATACATAATATAGAATGTTAAAAATAAGATTAAAATAAAAAGCGACACTCTATTTCAAGTAATACTTATAATGATATAAATGATTCGAGTTTAGTAAATAATTAATCTAATAAGGATACATACGTTAATTCTTAAATATGATCCAAATTGTAAAAATAATAGATATTAAATAAGAAAAATTGTGAAAATAGTTACACAGTTATCACTTATAAATAGTAGTTACAATTATAAATATTTGAGCCGTTGATGTGATATATCGATATCGACTCGGCTTGTAGCCCTTGATTAGACAAAAAATATACAACCAGCTTTGACGACCATGAAGTTCACGATTTATAGTTTTCGTTTCTTGAACCAAACAAACGTGCATAGAAATTTGAGAAATCAGATATCAAATTCTTCTATTAATTATTAATCATTATCTGGAATAATTATAAAATTTAGAAGGTATTCTAAATAAATTATTTAGTACTTCCTAATATACTTATTATATATAATACTGAATAATGTATAAGATAAAACAAAGTCAAAGCATTACAAACGAAAAACATTAAAAATAGCAAATCAAATATATCGAAGCTACACTTATCAATATGGACAATAGCTATTTTTTCTGGAGTATATTTTTTTGAGTATACAATAACAAAGATCTGCAATTCCGTCGCGTTAATTACGCGAAGCGTGTATTACGTTTGATCTTTATATTCAACTTTCAATTACTCGAGTTTTCTTGATATTTTTCTTATCTATTATCTTTAGCACCCATGATCCAACGATCATTCTTTTCCTGCTGCTTTTAGGCTATTACAAATCTATGTTCGTGTATTTATATTCTCACGATTCACTATACAAAATAAGAATAATTAATAAAAAATATGTAACCGTGGAACATTATATTAAATACATTTGTTAAATACAGATACATATACTAAAGGAGCAGGAGAAAGGAGAGAAGAAAGAAAGAATTAGAAAATATACGCGCACGCACGCGCGCACGCACGCACGCACGCACGCACGCACGCACGCACGCACGCACGCACGCACGCACGCACACACGCACGCACACACACACGTTTGCATAGTATACACATGCGCGTGCGCGCGCATACGCATGTGTATACTATGCAAACGTGCGCATATGCGCGGATTTTACATCTTCATTTATCAAAATCGTTTCATATCACACGGCATATTTGGTCTCTTCAAAATCGCACCGTTACCATTTCATATTTCGGCACGCGGTTACTCGCATGGCGACGTTCCTTAGATAAGCACGTTCTTATCTATACGCGTGCTTACGTAAGCAACACTCGCGCAAACTCTCACATGGATTCGCCCCGTTCACCTCTGCTGTCACTTATCTTTTCCTTTTCCTCGTATTCTTTCTTTCCTTGTTGGTCTTCGCAGTTCTTCCTCGGAGTGTCGTAATCGGAATGCCCGACTCGTCGTGATTTTGTAATACAGGGTGCTCTCGAACGTTTTAATGACTTCTCGCTTATATGAATCTTTTTCATCAATTTGATTGATTTTTTTTTAAAGATTTTTACAAGTATTTTTTACGTAAAAATATATAATCCACATAAAAAATTTAGATGTCCCTAAATAGAGATAGTATGATCAGATTTAAAATGTTAACCGTACACTTAATATTGAATTGTGATATTTTTACAAAGGAAATTTTTCGGCTTTTTTTAGACGCAATTTGTTCATGTTAGGACAAATGAATTAGAGGAATTCATTATTTCAGTGGTATGTATTTTGCTTGTAATT